>NC_090807.1:29973625-29981125 GCF_036512215.1 Solanum lycopersicum | reverse complement strand
TCCATGTGTGTTTAAAGAATAAAGCATTATAGCCATCAATACCTGGAGCCTTATCATTTCCAATGGACCTCAAAGCTTCAACTATCTCCTGATCAGTTATTGTTGCACAAAGCTCAATTCTCTGCTGTCTTGACAAAGCAGGACCCCTTTTCATTACCTGAACATCTATAGCTTTCAATTTTCCTGCTGCTGTTCCCATTAAGCTTTTATAGAATTAGACAAACTCTTCTTGAATCTCTTGAGGTTCTGACAGCTTCCTTCCATCTAATGCCATCAAACTCCTTATATTCTTCTTATGACTTCTCTCCTTTATCACTAAGCTAAAGTATTTGTTATTTGCATCCCCCAACTTAATCCATTTTGCTCTAGCTTTTTGTCTAAGAGCATTTTCTTCAATCAAGGACCATTTTTCAAGTTTTTTTAAGAGTTCTTTTTCTTTAGCAACTAACTCATCCTTTGCTTGATGACACGGCTGATTTTGAATGTCACCCAGTTCATTTCTAGCTTCCCCAATCTGGTTACTGATATATTTGAACTCTTTCCTATTCAGTTGTTTCAGTACAGGTTGAAGAGCCTTCAACTTATTCTACACCTTTTTCATTGGATCCCTATCTTTCTCCTTCTTCCACACTTGCTCCACCAGGCCTAAGAATGATTCATGTTCTATCCATATATTGAAGAATTTAAAACTTGCCCTTACATGTTGATTGCTTTGATGAAGCACCAGCTGCATTGTGCTATGATCTGATACTCCTGGATTGCCATATTCTAATATGACATGTGCCCACTTATCCATCCATTCATCATTCCCAAAGGCTCTATCAATCCTACTTAAAACTCTTGCATTACCTATCTGCTTATTACTCCAAGTGTAGCAACTTCCTTTCCACTGTAATTCATGAATGCCCATAGTTTTAACACTGTCTGCAAAATCCCTTATCTCATTCTCATTCACAGATGCTCCTGCTTGTCTATCTCGTGGAGATAAAATAGCATTAAAGTCTCCAATTATGAGCCATGGATATATCATATTTTTAACCATCTTTTCCAAATCAATCCATAAACTCTTCCTCTACTCTATAGTATTAAAACCATATATAACTGAGATATTAAACTGGAACCCTTTGCTTCTTTCCTTTACTTGACAATGTATCATCTGAGCTGTACTATTTATTAACTGAACATCATACCAGTTGTCATCCCATATAATCCAAATTCTCCCATTTGCAGCATCATTATAATTGTGCAGCCTTTTCCAACCTGGTGCTATCCCATTCATTGTTGTAGTTGCATTACCCTCTTTTACCCTTGTTTCAATTAGCCCTGCTAAGGATACTTTATTCAGCTGTAAGAACAACTTTATTTCCTTTTGTTTGTACCTCTTATTCATTCCTCTCACATTCCAAAAACTCCACTTCATTAACAGGATTTTGATGTTCCACCCCTATCCACAGGTAGTGAAACGAACTTGCTATTCTTAAGACTCTCAAATCCATTTCTCAAAGGTATAGCTGATAACAATGGGAAGTTAGACATACTAAAATCCAGCTGTTTACCACCATTATAAGGCCTTAAGTTTTTCTCAGGTGTTTGCTTGATTTCCTGACCACTCCTTTGCTCCCTCCCTTCCTTGTCCTCTTACTCAATAATGATTTCATCCTCTTTATTCTCCAGTATCTGTCTAGTCTCCACTATCTTCTTATGTTGTTGTATAGGTCCTTTATATTGCCATGTATGTGTAACTTTTTTTCCTGGTCTGCTCTTCTTTGGATGTTCCACCTTAGCTGTTGTTTGACATTGATGACCAATCTTCTGGCACTTTTCACAATACGAAGGCTTCCACTCCATCACAACATCTTGCTTAAACATTCTACCATTAGGATCCATTACTGTAATGTTCTGAGGGATAGGCTTAGTAATATTTACTTCAATGAGCATTCTAGCATAGGATATCCTTGTCTGTTTTGTGGTACATCCATCTGCAAATATTGGAACACCTATAGCACTAGCAATTCGACTCAGTGATCCAGCTCCCAAACAATTTAGAGGCAATTTAGGAAAGTTAATCCATAGTGGAATTTCAGTTAAAAACTCAGCCCCAAAATCAAATTCTGGACTCCATTGCTTCAATATGATAGGCCTATTGCTTATTGTATAAGGTCCTGAATATAGAACTTCATTCATATCACTCAGGCTCCTAAACTTGATTATGTAGTATCCTTCCTCATGAAGGAATACCTCAGGTTTATCCACCTTTGCCCAGTTCATCTGTATGTATCTGTTCATAGTGTTATATCCAGGGCATTCACCTATTACATAGGCTATCAGGGCACATTTCCACTTTTCCTCTTCAATCTGTACTTCTTTCCCTTCTAGCTGCACCATTGTTTGCACATTAAGAACTTGTGGAGGAATATAGGTCAAGTTCATCCCATTGGTAGCTGCACGATTATTTTTGAACATGTTGATCCATGGTTCCTTATACTCCTTACTTTTTTCCTCCTCTAAATCACACTGATTTGTATCAAGCTCAAGTACTGTTCCATTGTCTTCCTCCTTATTCTCAATATCATTATGCTCTAGTTCTGGGTTTTTATATTCCTCTTCCTTCTCCATTGAGTCGATTACATTCAACTTCTTTGGACCTGTAGAACCCACTGATACTCCATCTTCAAACTTACCTTCCTCATTTTGTGATTTTTCCTGCGTATGAAGCCCAAATGGTTCCACTCGAACTCCAACTGAGCTACCAACAGTCAATATAGCTGTTTTCCGGCCTCGTCCACGCCCTCTTCCTCTACCCCTCGCCATTGTCACATTCACTGCGCACGTTAATATTATTATTATTATTATTATTATTCTCATTATCATTATTATTATTATCATTATTATTATTATTATTATCATTATTATTATTATTATTATTATTATTCTCATTATTATTATTATTATTATTATTCTCATTATCATTATTATTATTATTATTATTATTTTTATTATTATTATCATTATTATTATTATCATTATGATTATTATTATTATTATTATTATTATTATTATTATTTGTTGTAAATCCATTGTATATGTGGATGATCCATTAGAGTTATCCAACAATTAATTGGATTCATGTATTAGTGTTTCCAATGTGATAAGATATCAAGGTGATATGAACCTTGATGATAACTATGTAAATTTCAAGGTGACCTTTGACTATGATATCTCAACACTATAAATAGAGATATCATTCACCATTGTATGATATACTTGAATAAGAAAATTATCTCCTCTATCTTATACTTCTTGTCTTTTTCTTCTTATATTCTGAGCTTTCTTTACAACACGTTATCAGCATGATGTTGCTACTTGCAAAGGTATTATATAAATATTTTTATTTGATTCACATATTCTCTCATAATTTCATTATGTCGATTTATCCAAACTTGAGTTTGTGGCATTAGATATTTCTGGAAAGAATTATCTTTCATGGGTACTCGATGCTGAGATTCACTTGGCTGCTAAAGGTCTTGATGCCATTATTACTCAGGGAAATGAAGCATTGAGTCAAGATAAGGCGAAAGCTATGATTTTCCTTCGTCATCATCTTGATGAGGGCCTGAAAATTGAATATCTGACGGTAAAAGATCCACTTGAGTTGTGGACTGACTTAAAGGGGAGATATGACCACCTAAAGGCAACAATGTTGCCAAGAGCCCGTTATGAGTGGATGCATTTACGGTTTCAAGATTTTAAGACCGTAATTGAATACAACTCTGCTGTATTCAGGATAACCTCCCAGTTAAAATTATGTGGGGAGACTATAAAAGATGAGGACATGTTGGAAAAGACACTTACTACTTTCCATGCCTCAAATGTGATATTGCAACAACAATATCGTGAAAAGGGTTTTTAGCAATATTCTGAACTAATTTCATGTCTTTTGGTGGCTGAGCAACATAATGCTCTTTTAATGAAAAATCATGAAGCTCGTCCCACTGGAGCTGCTCCATTACCGGAGGCAAATGTGGTGGAAGCACGTGATCAATCTGAAGTAAAAAGAGATGATCATCGGGGCTATAATAATGCACGGGGACGTGGCAAAGATAAAAGACGATACACTAATCGTCAAGGTGGTGGTCATAATAAAAGGGAGAACATCATGAGTTCTCAAAATAACCCCTCAAAAAGTAATTGTCGTCGTTGTGGCATGAAAGGCCATTGGAAGAATGAATGTCGCACACATGAACATTTTGTAAGGCTCTATCAAAATTCCTTTAAAAAGAAAGGAAATAAAAGTGGTGCTTCCTCTTCCAATGCTCGAGCTGAGTCACATATGACTCTTAAAGATGATGATAAGCCGGGAACATCTCAAAAATATGATAAGGATATTGAAGCAAATTTGGCTTTAAAGGATGATGTTTTTGATGGCCTTGGTGACATTACTCATATGGAAGTTGATGACTTCTTTGGAGATCAAATCTGATGTTTGATCTTTTAGCTGGGGAATGAAGTCTATTAATATATTACTTATGTATTTTTAATTATTATGTTATTCATGTTGAAGTATTTATATTTCTGTTGTTAGTTTTGTTTCTTCCATCTTTTGATGTATTTTATTTTAATGAAAATTAATAGAAATCCCCAGTTGACAGTTGGATTCAAGATGAGTAATGGAGATGTATTCCTTCTTGATAGTGCTACAACGCATACAATATTAAAAGAAAAGAAATACTTTTCTAATTTGGTTATGAAAATGGCATATGTCAACACAATATCAGGTAGTACAAAATTAATTGAGGGCTCTGGAAGAGCGACCTTATTACTACCTGGAGGGACAATATTAAGCATTGATAATGCATTATATTGTAGTAAGTCTCAAAGAAACTTATTAAGTTTCAAAGTTATTCGCCAAAATGGCTATCATGTTGAGACGGCTAATGAAGGAAAGGTTGAATACCTTTACATTACTACAATTAATGTAGAGAAGAAAATTGTGCATGAAAAATTACCTGCATTTTCTTCTGGGTTGTACTATACAAGTATAAGTATAGTTGAATCACATGCCATAGTAAACAAAAGGTTTACTAATTTTAATGATTTTATCATTTGGCATGACCGGTTGGGCCATCCCGGATTTAATATGATGCGCAAAATCATTGAGAATTCATATGGGCACACCTTAAAGAGCCCAAATATCCTTCAATCAAAGGAATTCTCTTGTGCTGCTTGTTCTCAAGGAAAGTTGATCATTAAACCATCAACAGTTAAGGTTGGAATTGAATCCCCTGAGTTTCTGGAACGTATACAGGGTGATAAATGTGGACCAATTCAACCTGCATGTGGACCAATTCAACCTGCATGTGGACCCTTTAAATATTATATGGTCTTGATAGATGCTTCTACAAGATGGTCACATGTGTGTTTATTATCAACTCGTAACATGGCTTTTGCGAGATTGTTGGCTCAAATAATAAGATTGAGAGCACAATTTCCAGACTATACAATAAAGACAATCCGTCTAGATAATGCTGGTGAGTTTACATCTCAGACATTTAATGACTATTGTATGTCTACTGGTATAACAGTTGAACATCCAGTTGCACATGTTCACACTCAAAATGGTCTAGTAGAATCATTGATTAAACGTCTGCAATTGATAGCTAGACCATTACTAATGAGAACAAAGTTATCTGTGTCTATGTGGGGGCATGCTATTTTGCATGCAGCAGCACTTGTGCGCATAAGGCCGACCAATTATCATGAATTCTGCCCATTACAATTGACTTTTGGTCAAGAGCCAAACATTTCCCATCTTAGAATTTTTGGATGTGCGGTGTATGTCCCAATTGCTCCACCACAACGCACAAAGATGGGGCCCCAAAGAAGGTTGGGGATATATGTTGGGTATGAATCTCCTTCAATCATAAAATATTTGGAGACTATGACTGGAGATTTATTTAAGACAAGATTTGCTGATTGTCATTTTGATGAATCAGTATACCCAACATTAGGGGGAGAACATAAGTCATTGGGAAAAGAGGTAGATTGGAATTCATCATCTCTATCTCATTTGGATCCTCGAACAAACCAATGTGAGCAAGAAGTTCAAAGAATAATTTATTTGCAGAACATTGCGAATCAGCTACCAGATGCATTTACTAATCTTCCAAGGATTACAAAATCGCATATTCCAGTTGTTAATGCTCCAGTTCGAGTTGATATCCCGACGGGACAAGTTGTTAAGGCAAATGAGTCTAGACCACATTTGAAGCGTGGTAGACCAATTGGTTCCAAGGATAAAAATCCTCGAAAGAGAAAAGGA
The DNA here is from genome assembly GCF_036512215.1 of Solanum lycopersicum. NCBI lineage: Eukaryota > Viridiplantae > Streptophyta > Magnoliopsida > Solanales > Solanaceae > Solanum > Solanum lycopersicum. The sequence goes on along the minus strand of NC_090807.1, from coordinate 29,974,806 downwards.
ATAAATGATCAAGATGATCATGGGTTGAAATAAATTTCTCAAGATGAGACCTAAGTCATAACACATGATGATGAGGAGGTTCGAACTTCTGAAAATAATGAAATTTCAATGAATTATGTCTCAACGAGAAAGTTGTGGAACCGAAATAATATTGTGATTGACAACATATTTGCCTATAATGTTGCTGTTGAAATAATGCAACAAGATGAAGATTTTGAGCCAAAATCTGTTCACGAATGTAGACAGAGAAATGATTGGCCAAAATGGAAGGATGCAATTCAAGCTGAATTGGCTTCACTAGAAAAACGTGAAGTTTTTGGACCGATAATCCGAACACCTGAAGGTATCAAGCCAGTGGGGTACAAATGAGTTTTTGTACGAAAAAGAAATGAGAAAGGTGAAGTCATGAGATATAAGGCCCGACTCATTGCTCAAGGTTTTTCTCAAAGACCTGGCATTGATTATATGGAGACATATTCTCCAGTGATAGATGCAATCACCTTCAGATATCTCATAAATCTGGCAGTTCATGAAAAACTTGAAATGCATCTAATGGACGTTGTCACAGCCTATCTACATGGCTCATTGGACCACAACATTTTCATGAAAATTCCTGAAGCATTCAAAGTGCCTGAAGCATACAAAGATTCAAGAGAAACTTGTTCAATAAAGCTTCAGAAGTCTCTGTATGGATTGAAACAATCAGGAAGGATGTGGTACAATCGTCTAAGTGAATATTTGTTAAAGAAAGGGTACAAAAATGACCCGATTTGTCCCTGCATTTTCATTAAACGGTCGGGGTCTGAATTTGTAATAATAGCTGTGTATGTTGATGATTTGAACATCATTGGCACACGTAAAGAGCTTTTAGAAGCTGTTGAGTGTCTGCAAAAAGAATTTGAAATGAAAGATCTCGGCAAGACAAAATTTTGTCTTGGTCTACAGATTGAGAATTTGTCAAATGGAATACTTGTTCATCAATCAACGTACACAGAAAAGATACTAAAGCGTTTTTACATGGATAACTCACATCCATTGAGTACTCCAATGGTGGTAAGATCGCTTGACATCAATACAGATCCATTTCGACCTCAAGAGAATGATGAAGAGCTTCTTGGTGATGAAACTCCTTATCTTAGTGCGATCGGGGAACTAATGTACCTTGCTAACAATACTCGACC
>NC_090807.1:29828625-29968625 GCF_036512215.1 Solanum lycopersicum | reverse complement strand
TAAACTACAAGGAGTCGATATAGTTAAAATGTTTTATGTGTGCCAGATTTTAACTTCAATCTTCTTTCAGTGGTTAAACTAACTAGACAATTGAATTGTTGTGCTATATTTTATCCTGATTTCTTCCTTCTCCAGGATCTTCTCACTGGGAGAGTGAAGGAGATTGGTAAAGATGATGGTGGTTTATACATTTTGAAGTCTCCTCAACTGATAAACACTGAACAACATCATAAAATTATTGATACTACAGCTATCCAAGATTCTGATGAGGGTGAAGTTTGGCATAAAAGATTAGGTCACATCCCTATGAATGTTATTAGAAAGATATATATGTTTGCTAATAAAAGGAAGTTTCAGTTACAATGTTGTAATATTTGTCCATTGGCTAGACAAGTTCGATTACCATTCTCCATTAGTAACACTAGGAGTTCAAAATGTTTTGATTTAGTTCATATGGATGTATGAGGACCCTACAAAGTTGCAACTCACAATAAGATAAAGTTTTTTCTTACATTGGTTGATGACTATTCTAGATGGACTTGGATATATCTCATGCATCTTAAATCTGATGTTTCTACTATATTGAAGCAATTTCATGCCATGGTTCAAACCCAGTACAGTGTCCAGGTTAAAACATTTCGATCAGATAATGGGGGAGAGTTCTTCAATGCTCAAGTGAGTGAGTTGTTTCATTTTAAAGGTATCATTCATCAGAGTTCTTGTCCACATACACCTCAAAAAAATGGTGTAGTGGAAAGAAAGCATAGACACATCATGGAGACAGTTAGAGCTATCAGATTTCAAGGTCACATTCCAATCAAGTTTTGGGGGGAGTGTGTTTTAGCTGCAGTTCATATTATTAATAGAATTCCATCTAATGTGTTGAATAATTAGTCACCTTTTGAGATGATGTTCAACAAATCACCAGACCTGTCTTACATGAGAATAATAGGTTGTTTATGTCATGCTACCAAACTGTTGAGGACAGACAAGTTTGGACCGAGAGCTATTAGATCAGTTTTTATGGGTTATGGCACCACACAAAAGGGATACAAACTTTATGATCTTGAAAGTAAAGTTTTTTTTATCAGCAGGGATGTTGTATTTACAGAATCCATATTTCCTTTTCAGATTCATTCTAATGCAAATATGCAGACAATTGTATTTGATGATACAATTCAAGTTTCAGTTCCAGTTTTGAATATCCAAGATGATGATCATGTTTGCATGCATGATCATACTGATAGTACCACTAGATACTCTATTGATCATACTTCTGATGAGCCAAATATGAATCCATTTTCAGTTGTTCAGGAACCAACTATAAGTTCCACTATAGAAAAAAGACAGTCCACTAGAACTTCCAGACCTCCATTTTCGCAAAAGGATTTTGTGACCTCAACTAAGTCTGGATCTAAGTCTCATTGTCTGTACTCTCTTAGAGATAGTATTGATTACAGTTGCTTGTCTCCTTCATATCAATGTTGCATTGCTAATCTTTCAGTTAACATTGAGCCTTATTTTTATCATCAAGCTGTCAAGGACAAGAGATAGGTGGCAGCTATGAAGGAGGAAATACAAGCTTTGGAAGATTATAAGACTTGGGAGATAATACCTCTGCTTATTGGTAAGAAGGCTATATGTTGCAAGTGGGTATATAAAATCAAGTACAAAGCAACTGGTGAAGTTGAAAGATTCAAAGCTAGATTAGTGGCCAAAGGTTATAGTCAGCAGGAAGGATTAGATTATCAGGAGACCTTTTCTCCAGTTGTTAAAATGGTCACTGTAAGGACAGTGCTGACTCTTGCTGCTACTAAGGGGTGGGATGTTCAGCAAATGGATGTCTATAATGCCTTTTTGCAAGGTGATTTAGTGGAGGAAGTGTATATGCAATTGCCTACAGGTTACACTCATAGATATGATGGGGTTCAACCTGTATGCAAGTTACTTAAGTCATTATATGGACTTAAGCAAGCTTCGAGACAATGGAATGTGAAATTAACTCAGGCTCTATTAGCTGCTGGTTTTCAACAAAGTCATATGGATTATTTTTTGTTGATTAAAAGGTCAGATGAAGGCATTGTGATTGTCTTGATTTATGTTGATCATTTGTTGGTAACTGGTAGTAGCTTGAAGTTGATTAATGAAACTAAAAAAGTTCTGAAGGACAACTTCAAAATAAAAGACCTTGGAACTTTGAGATATTTTCTAGGGATAGAATTTGTTAGAAACACTAAAGGGATTTTTATGCACCAGAGGAAGTATGCATTGGGGATAATTTCTGATTTGGGTTTAGGTGGGTCTAAACTTATTGCCACACCTGTTGAAATGAATATCAAAATAACTACTATAGTTTTTGATAAACATACAGGTTCTTCATCTGATTCACTGCTATCAGATATTGGTGCATATCAAAGACTTATTGGTAGGTTGATTTACTTAAATTTTGTCTTATGTTGTTCAAAGCTTAAGTCAGTTTATGAATGCACCAAAGAGGTCTCATATGGATGTTGTTGTTAGAGTTGTAAGATACAACAAACAGAATCCAGGCTCAGGCATATTTTTGGTTGCACAATCTTCTGATTCCTTGCAAGCATATTGTGATGCTGATTGGGGATCATGTCTTGATACTAGGAAGTCCATTACCGGGTATATGGTAAAATTTGAGGACTCTTTACTTTCTTTGAAGTCAAAAAAGCAATCCACTGTCTCCAGGAGTTCTGCAGAAGCAGAATATAGAAGCATGGTCTTCACTATTGCTGAAGTTACATAGATAATTGGTATTTTCGTGAATTAGATATGCCTCTTAGCTTGCCTGTTGTTATACATAGTGATAGCACTGCCGCCATTAAGATTGCATCCAATCCTATCTTCTATGAAAGGACCAAACACATTGACATTGATTGTCATTTTGTTAGGGAGAAGATTCAAAGAGGTATTGTCTTCATTCAGCATTTGGCCACTACGGAGCAACTTGCTGATGTGTTAACTGAAGGTCTTGGTCGTTTGCAACATGAATATCTTGTATCCAAGCTAGGCATGAAGAACATCTTCATATCTCCTAGCTTGAAGGGGGGTATTGAAGAGTATGAAAAGAGTGTTGCTAAGAGTTAATTAGTAGTTAGTTATTATTGTTATCCAGCTGTCAATATCCTATTAGTTCATTAGTTATTAGTTACATTTTCTGTTAGTTAGTTACAATGAAATTGTATAAGTACATATTAGCACTGTAAGCTATAATAACAACTTTTCATCTTTTCTCATTCATTCAATTCACAATTTTGTCAATTTGCTGGCTCAAAGAAAATTAAGTTGAATTTTAGTCAATTAGAAATTTTGATACGTTCGATATCACTACTTCACAGTAGCAATATATATGAAACTGAAATGTCCAAAGACTCGTTCCATTTAATTTCAAGATGGCGAAAATGACTTCTCAAAACTTGTGAATTACGTACTGTTATTAAAATTTTGAATAAGTCAAAGAGCGTCAATAAAATAAGGTAGCTCATTAATGTAGTAACCACTTTTAATGACTAACACACAAAGAATCTAGTCTAGGTAGAAAATTCAGTAAGGCTTTTGATCATGAAGAATAAAATCATCACACTTAATGATTCTACAAAAGAGAATTCAAGGATAGTCAAGAAATTTCACTTATTACCCAAAAGTTCTATACTCTGTGTTTTTAGTAATATGAGTAAACTAATAACTCCTTGTTTGGATGCTAATCTTAGAATAAGTTAGATCATGATAGAGGATGAAATAATAAAATAAAATAATGAAAATATCAAAAAATATCCACAAGGTTTCTCAATTCCTTTTTATACTAAAGTGAGGAATAATTTTACAAATAAATCATTTTTTAAAAAAAAATATTAAAAAAATAAATTATGCAGTGCCAAACCAAAGAGTTAGTAATGAGAAATACAAGACTAAATAATTATAGCATAATTTGTGTTTGAACAAAATAACCTTCTGACACGATCTAGAAAAACAAATAAATCATAGATTTAATCTAATAAATTTGACTTGATATAAAATTTTATAATAAGAAAAAAAATTAAAACTTGTTTTAAATATTAGGTGTTTATTGTGATTTTGAGTACTTTTTACATGTTTAGATCGAATTACGAAGATGCACGCAAGAAAATATTATGAACTTGTTATTAATCTTGAATAGACAAAAATGAAATTACAAATTTACTGGTCCTAATTGATGTTGCAATCAGACTAATCAAGCTAGATATGTAAATTTCCTAGAGCAACATTGAGTAGAAATCCAATTAAAAAAAAATCTCCGTAAACCGCTACACTCCTTAAATGAAATAAACTATATTCCAAACAAAATTGCCATAGAAAACATTTTTTCCATCCATACGTTTCTGAATCATTTAGCTTTTACCAATCTGCACCAAAAAGTATACAACTTTGCGTGTATATAGTCATGTAAATGGTTGGCAAATATCAATGGACCAACTTTTAGTAAAATCAACAAGTGCAATGCGAAAAGAGTTTTCATAATTACAAGTATACCTATCAAAATTTTTAAAGAACACAATAATTTATTTGATGATACAACTTTAATTGTGTTCTTATCTTTATTTTCTCTATTTGGTCAACTTGTGTTTAACCTACTTAATCTTTTAGAAAGACAAAAAATAAATTAAACAAAACTAATTCACCACAAAAATACAAATGGCTCAACTAGTAGACGAAATAAGAATAGAATCAATAGCATTTTGATCACAATGATAACTCATACTTGTATTTTTAATTAGAATACCAGCTATGATAATTGGAGTAAACTCACTCATCTAATACACTGTTTCTTTTTAAAAAATCAGAATAGCTATAAAAATCTCTTTCATAAAACAAAGGGGTGAGTTGACATTTTTTGATTGAGAAGAAGAGATCAATTATAAAAATGAAAAGTCAAAAGTGAAAAATCAAAATGACGAGAGAGAGTTCCTGAATAGAAGGTTCTTGAATTTTACAACAAATGACACGTTAAAATTTAATCTTCCTTGAAAAATCTGAATTACCCGTAAATTGAAATATATTACCTAGCTATAAACATACATGTTGATACTATTTTTAGATATGTTAAAGTAACATTTTTGTGGCAGTAAAAAATTTCATAAATAAAATGTAAGAATGCGTCCTCTTTTTTTTTTTTGCTTAACGAATAAGAAAATAATGTCAACTAAAGTAGAATCAACGGCACAACCATAAAACTATTCCATCCATTTCAACTTTATGTGAAATATTAAATTTTAAATAATTTTTAAAAATATTTTTTTAATAATTTAAATTGTCAATTATTATGACATTAAATATGTACATTATATTAGAAAAAAACTTTTTCTTTTTCACACACATTCTGTGTCACAAAAAAGTGATTGTGGGGTGGGGTGAGAGGGGGGGGGGGGGGAGGTTTATAATCCTAGGACAATCTCCCTCTCCTTTGACTTATAAAAAGTCATCAAAGACACTAATGATATCTTAATATGGTGTGATATCTTTTATTTTTTCGGTTACTTGTCCATTTTTAGATTTTAAATAGTAAAAATAAAATAGACATTAAAAATGAATTATTTCTTAAAATTTTAAATTGCACAAATATAATTAAATAACTATGTTTTATAGTATGTAGTGTACAATTATTGTTAAATGGAAGGAAAGAGTACCATATTCATACATTACTTAGTTTTAGCAAAATAAATCAAGAATGGTCACAACTCATACTGACTTGTTAAATTCCTATTATTTGGAATGATGTTTTGAAATCCCAATCATCAAACAAATAGAGAAGTCAATATTCAAATTTCTTCCTCTTTCTCCCATGTGCTTCCCCCTCTCTTATATACTTCTCCGCATCACTACTCTATGATTTCTCCCTCCAAAATTGTTATTCACTATACTATTTTTGAAATATTTAATAATATTTATTTATTTTATGAAATTAATTGATAATTTTATATTTTATTTTTAATTTATACTTTTCATTAATTATAATAATTTTTTAATTGTATTTTTTAAGACATTATTTTATTATATTCAAACCGTAATTTAATGAAATTACCCTTGTATTTATAGATTCTTAAAAAATGCTCAAAATCAATGAACAAGGTATTGTTGGACAGAAAAAGTATTAAATATGATTTATAATTAGTAAATCAAAAGTCAGTCTCTTAATTATTATAATTACACTTCTTAAACATATTTATAGGTAAAAAAAGGACGGAATACTATGGTCTCATTCAAAGAAATGGTTCCGCTAGCCGCTGATGAATGAAGAGTGGAAATTCTACAAAGAGCCCTTAACTCTCGATCTTCCATTCACCTCATGTATATGTTTTCTAAATCTACGTATGATAAATGTCTGACTCTTTGTGTTGGGTTTGAAAGGAATCAATATCATGTGGAAGTTTACAATTACAAATTGCGAATTGTAATAGTGATAAACAAAATAACAGAACTCACCGCATGAACATAAATTTTAAATGTCTACATCGTGAATGCATTGTTGTTTGGTATAAGAAGAAGGGTATTCAATTTATAGTGTTCTAAAATTTTCCTCGAAGAAAAGAATCACCAAATATGGTAATGTTTTGACTTTCTTTTTCAACAGAAAAAATATATTTCAATTATGGTAAAATTTGAGAGTAAAAATCTAATACCTCCCACCCCCCACCCCCCTGATGAAATAAACTTTGTTCTTAGCAACTTCGGGAAAGGGGGATTCAAATAGGTTCAACTTTTAAAGTTCTTTTGCATTGTTTTCATGCAAGAGAAATGACTGTAGATTTAGTGAAGTGAATCAGTCGCGAACGTATAACAAGTATTTATTTTTTCATAAATATTAAATTTGAACTTAAATCAACTTCAAATTCTTTTCTATATATGTACCTTCATAATTTAATTTGGTAATACTGAGTTATTGTTTCGTTAGTGACTAATTTTATTGGGATTTTGTTTACTAAGTGACACTAATTATATTTTCTTTTTCAATCATTAACATCTTAATAAGCTAATCAATTTTTATTTTTTAACTTTGCTATAGGCAAAATTATGTCATGTATAATATAAAATGTAAAAAAAAGATGTGTTTTATTAGGGATCCACGTGCAAAAAACTAGTTGTGAAAGAAAAAAAGAGAAAAATGTGGTTGACGTCCAATTTTTTTTTCTGATCATCCAATGTCCCCTCTCTCTATCTATCTCATTCTCTGTGTTTATTAAAAAATGTCCTCAAATCAAAACAATTTCTTCAACAATAAACCAAAGCAAGCCCCTTTGAAATAGAATGGTGAAGGGACCAAAAATGGTGTTAATGAATCAATGTACAAGTCAGAAATAAGAAGAAGATTAATTGAAGGTTTGCATACTAATAATAATATTAGTCATGCAGACCTCAAACATAATGGAGGACGAAGATGTTAGCCCGAACGCTTCATTACAAAGGAATGGATCATTTATTTGTGTTGCAGCACCATTCTTGTATGATAAGTTACCTGAGGAACCCCTTAAGCTTTCCATCCTCAAATTAGATGGCTCTTCTTTCGGTAATTATACCTACATTTCTATATTCTATTCTATTCTATTCATGTGTATCCAAATTTTTGTTAGTTGATTGAATTTTGAGATTTAATTGTAGATATTGAAGTGCCTAGAAATGGTAACGTGGATGATCTCAAACGGGCCGTGGTAGAGGCCTTCAGCCATTGCAAGATTTCATGGTATGTATTAGCTAATCAATCAATTGTTCCTTAGAGTGCATCTCCTTAATTATTTGAATGTGTTGTGACTGCAGGTTACATGTATGGGGGCATTTTTGTCTGAGTTATGACGGACAGAAACTACTTTCAGATGATGATTTGATAGGAACCTACGGGATCAAGGATGGCGATAAGGTTTATTCTCTTCCATAGGATGTTTTCAGAAAGAAATATTTATATAATCTAATATATAGTTGTTGTATGCTTGTTCTATTATATTGGAAACTGCATTCTGGAAAAGGGATGATAGTGGAAAAATGATCTTTGATCTCCTAATCATTCAAGCAGCGCGTAGCCACAGCCACCCCAGAATGTTCAATTGGACACCCTTCATCGAAAAACTACATTGTACAAATATGTCAATTCTAATGAATGTCTATTTGAATGAAGGAGTTCCAGATTCATAACCCAAAATATTACAATATTTACACCCTTCTGGCTCCACCACTGCTTTCAAGATAATAAATGATGATATATTTGGTATAAATTGATCATAGGCAATAGCTACACACATACACAACTAGGATCTCTTAGATATATTGTATAATCCATACATCTTCGACTTGATTTTATGCATACCACATTATTGATGTGCACTTATATATTATTTCTTTCATGTAACTGAAATTATTTGAGTATTTCTTTGATACCCTAACATTGATAATTTTGCAGCTTAGTTTTGTGAGACATGTATCGGTTGGCCACAATCCAAAAATGACGCAATCAGAGGTCAACCATCAGTTTGATCCCAAAGTGTAAGTTGTATAATATTGATTCCATTGGATATAGTTGTTTTTCATAAATTCAACTATTGTACGATGTACAAGTTGTTTATTTGTTTGAGCTAATATTGTTGGAAAACCTGCTACTCAATCTGCAGATCCAACGACTTTGATGGGCTTAAAGGTGAAGAAGAGGATAATCATCATGACCAAGATGATGAAGACAACAGTTCAGAGGACGAGTATAATGGATGTGGTGTTTCCAATTGCCAGTACAGGTTATTTCATTTATTTAGAGGATTATTCTCATATCAGAAACTGGAAATGTCAGAAAGAAGAGCGGAACAGAAGACAGAGTAATGCCATCAAGATTCAACAATATAAACTTAGGGATCAAAGTTGTAAAAAATAAGTATTATGACTTTGGTGGAAATAAAGCATGCACAACAATAACCAACAATTTTTGCAGTTCTAGGACTTGAACATCTATTGTAATTGACAATCTATAGTATTGCCTCTTTCAGAACGATGCAATTATTTTTGAAAGAATTTTTTTATGTATATATTTCGAAAGATAAATGGTTTAGTCCATCAGTTATTACATATCATACCAATACTTTCTCATACCTTTAAGCATATTATTTCAAATGATTGTCCAGTCAAAGGAAATATAGTAATGTTCACTTAACTATCAATTCTTTTCATAGAAAGTCATTCAATTATCATTTTCTACTCTAAATTTATTCAACTATGATTTCATGTTACTCAACCTATTGAATCATTTTTTTTCATTAAAATTTGCTAACATGGGATTTCCATCCTTTACCAAAATTTTAAAAACCAAATTTACATCTATTTATATCATTTAGTGACCCGGCCATTTTTTCCCTCTATGTTCTTCTTCTCCTTTCTTTTCTTTTTTAATTTTTCAATTTCAACCTCTTCTTCACGTATCAATAATATATCATGATTGTTGTAATTTTACTGATTTTGAAGTTGGAAGACAATTATTTGATGCTTGGGGAGAACAAAGAGGTTATGAAACTTTAAAAAAAATGACGGAATGACTTGATAGACCCTCGTAGTTGGCTCCGCTTGTAAGTTGAACCATTGTACTTTTGATTTTGCCAACTAAACATTTAAACTCATTCAAACACAATATTTCAAACCCCTTTCTCATCATTTGTGTGTGTGTAACATTCCGGAAAATCGTATGTCTAATGAAGAGACAATATGCCCTTACGATAGCCTATTAGGGGTACATAGGCACCCCAATGCCCATTATTGAGAAATATTGGGTATAGTATAGAAAAATTGGCTAAGGGATATTAGTCAATTTTCTATATACGAATAAGAAATATACTTTTTGAGTTGTCATACCCCAATCAAGATTGTTGTTCAATAAATGTACTCGCAATAAAGACCCTAAGCTAAAAGAAAATCCGTTATGAATAGTTTAACACAAAGTACTAGGCATCCAAGTGTCAAGCCTAGTACCATTCCACATAACCATTTAAAATGATCATGTAAATTAAGCAGTACCCAAGGACATAGTGAGGGTCCTTGGGACAATATGTAAACATTTCCAAATGAACCATAAATAATAATTAGTTAGGAAAGTGCAACCAACCCATGTGCAAGCAGATGTGCAAGACATGTGAATAAGCTGCCAAAGGAGGGGACCACCCTAACCAAATTCAGTTAGGATAGTTAAGGGGATACGTGCACAAGGGACAAATTCATGTGGGGCCTAACCTCCCTACCAATTTTAGACTCTAACTTACTGCCCCAAATAGCTAACTAACCTAGGAATAACCTAAATGGACCCACTAGTGCACTCGACAACCTAGGATCAAAACCGGGTTGACACTAACCTAGTACTAGTTAAAAACACAACCTAGTACCTAACCTAGGATGGTCCAAAAGGTTAGTTATAAACCTATCAACTAAGGGGTACTTTACTAATTGCCCTAGGTTACCTAATTAATTTATTTAACAAATCAATTAATTAATTTAAAAAGGGCTAAAACCAAAACTATAAAAGAAATTTTCAGATTTTGGTTAAGACAAGAAAGGGACAACCTAGTACCTAACCTAGGATGGTCCAAACAGTTAGTTACAACTTAGGGATACTTTATTAAGTACCCTAGGATACTTTATTAAGTACCCTAGGCTACTTAATTAATTAATTTAGCAGCTTAATTAATTAGTTTAAAGGGTCAAAACCAAAATCACAAAGAAGTTTCAAGATTTCGGTTGAGACAAGAAAAAGACAACCTAGTATTTAACCTAGGTTGGTCCAAAGGATTAAATATGGTTATAACAACTTAAGGGTACTTTAGTAATTACCCTAGGCTACTTAATTAATTAAATTATCCATTTAATTAATTAAATTAAAGGGGTCAAATCGAAATTCTTATGGTAACCTAGTATAATGCAAGAAACATCCTAGTACTTAACCTAGGATGGTCCAAAAAGGTTAATTTTGGTTCCAATGACTTAGGAGTACTTTAGTAATTACACTAGGTACCTAAATTAATTAAATTAAGGATTTAATTAATTAATATAAAGTCAAAATATTGACCAAAATCATAGTCAACACCAATTTCTAGATTTGACTAAGTGTTATAGTTTCCTATGTTTAATCAACTTAGGAGGGGCATTTTGGTAATTGGTTAATTAGTTTATTAAATTAACTTATTAAAACTAAGTTGTATAATTCAATATCTGTTCTTAAACTTAAAAATCATGTTCAAATTCATAGAAAAAAAAGACGCAAAAAAGTAAGCAAGCGAGGGAAAAAAACTAGAAAATTTCATTGATTCTCCTAGGCGATTTCAAGGTTTCTCCAAGTTTTCGTTCAATATGGTCTTAGTAGATTAAGTTCTACTTAGGGTATGGGTTTCTCTCCTGGACTTCTTTCTCCAAGAGAATTTTCTTTCGAATGATTCAAAGATCTTGAAAACTAGGGTTGTTTCCCGTCATTCTTGTCGAACTCCTTTCCCTAGTATCCTTGTTACGATTTCAATGTTGAATAGGTTAGAAATCATATTGTTGGTATGTGGTTGTCACGACCCAAAACGTGTCGTGAGTGGCACCCACATTTATCCTCCTATGTGAGCGAACCAACCAATCTAAACCCCAACATTTTAACCATAATAAACAGAATACAATGCGGAAGACTTAAAACTCATTAACAAAAATAGATTAATAACTTCTAAAACTCAAACACTTATTATTATCCCAAAAATCTGGAAGTCATCATCACAAGAATATCTATCCTCAAATTACTAAAGCTAAGAGTATCTAAGAAACTAAACATAAATAATAGCTAGTCTTTGCCAGAACTTCAAGGCATCAAGACATGAAGAAGAAGATCCAGTCCAAGCTAGAAGCTTTAGCTCACCCTGAAATCTGACGTGATAAAGACTGGCTAGAGTTGCGGTTGAATTGAAGACGACGGTACGTTTGCTGCACTCCACAATGAACAAAAGGAAAACATACAAGTAGGGGTCAGTACAAAACACGAGTACTGAGTAGATATCATCGGCCAACTCAAAATAGAAAACAATATATATCGAATAATATCATAAAATCAACTACAATATTCAACAGGTAGCAACAACAAGTACTATAATCATTAATAAGTACGCCAAGTACACCCATGAGCACGCAACCCTCCATACCATACTCATTTGGGAAATAGGTTCATTAAACTTTGAGTATATTAAGATAATTCAAGATTCATTCTCTTTATTCCTCTTGTGTCAGAACGTGACACTCTGATCCCCTAATACTATGTGTCGGTTTGTGACACCCGATCTCCTAATACTACGTGTCGGTTCGTGACACCCGATCCCCTAATACTACGTGTCGGTTCATGACACCCGGTCCCCTAATACTACGTGTCGGTTCGTGACATCCGATCCCCTAATACTACGTGTTGGTTCGTGACACACGATCCCCTAATACTACATGTCAGTTCGTGACACCCGATCCATTAATACTACGTGTCGGTTCATGACACCCGATCCATTAACCTCATTCTTTTAGTTCATCAAGCCTTCTTTTATACCAAGACATCATCATTAACAAAGAGGTTTTCAAGATTTAGGATTCAATAGTTTCATCATACTTATTTCATCACAATTATATCATCACATCCATGCAAGCACACAATTAAGCATATAGAAGGGTTTACAACACTACCCAATACATATCATTCGCTATTAAGAGTTTACTACGAATAGCATAAAAACCATAACCTACCTCCACCGAAGAATTATGATCAAGAAAGCTAATCCTCAAAATCTTTGCTTTCTTCTTCGTTCCTTCTCTCTCGATCATTTCTCTCTCTTCTCTCTCTTCTTTCTATTTTTCTTATTCAAACCCTTTTTCTTTTACCTTAATTAGCATATAATTAAGTATAAAAGATGACAAAAGTAACCCACTAATTAATTTAAGGTTATCTCCTTTAACCCTCAAGAAATTGGATTATTAATATTCAACCACTAACTTTATAATTATAATCAGGAATAGCCCAAAACGCCCCTTAAAATATTAAACAAAAATCTGACCCAGTCAGGGTTACGCAGACTGTGACAGCCCGTCGTGCCTGCGACGGTCCGTCCTGCTGCTTCCGTTACAAGGTTCAGAGACTCGATTTATTAAAGAGTCTGTGACGGCCCGTCATGCCTACGACGGTCCGTCCTGCCACTTCGTCACGAAGTTCAGAGAGTCGATTTCAGTACCCAAATTTCAGAAATCTAAGTGTTTTGGAATGAGACCCCCTCGACGGTCCGTCGTGCCCATGACGGTCCGTCGTGGGATCCGTCGTCTCAGCCAGTTTTTCCAGACATAAAATCTGCTGCTCAAAACGACTAAACAGGTCGTTATAATAGATACCAATTTACCCATCGTTCGTCCTCGAACGATCACAAGAAAAGAAACAAGGGCGAAAAGGAGTACCTGAATCTGTAAACAGGTGTGGGTATCTTTCTTGCATATCAGCCTCCTTCTCCCAAGTGGATTCTTCAACTGGTCGATTCTTCCATTGAACCTTGATGGATGCAATCTCTCTTGACCTCAACTTGTGGACTTCTCTACCTAGAATAGCAATAGGCTCCTCCTCATAAGACAAATTCTCATCAAGCAGAACTGAATCCCAACGAATGATGTAGTTTCCATCCCCATGGTATCTTTTCAACATAGACACATGAAATACTGGGTGCACTCCGGACAGTCCTGGGGGCAAGGCTAATTCATAATCTACCTCCCCCACGCGCTTCAGAACTTCAAATGGACCAATGTACCTTGGACTAAGCTTATCTCGCTTACCAAGCCGCATCACCCCTTTCATGGGCGAAACCTTCAGCAAGACTTGCTCACCCTCCATAAACTCCAAGTCTCTAACCTTCCGATCTGCATATTCTTTCTGCCTGCTTTGAGCCGCTAAAAGCTTTTCTTGAATGCATTTTACTTTATCTAACGATTCCCTCAGAAGATCAGTACCCCAAGGTCTAACCTCAAATGCATCAAACCACCCAATGGGAGACCTACATCTTCTCCCATACAATACCTCGAATGGGGCCATATCAATACTTGAGTGATAGCTATTGTTGTATGAGAACTCTGCTAAGGGTAAGAAGTTATCCCAATGACCACCAAATTCTATCACACATGCACGAAGCATATCCTCCAACACTTGAATCGTTCGCTCAGACTGACCATCGGTCTGAGGATGGAACGCAGTACTAAGGTCCAACCTAGTACCCAATTCCGCATGCAATGTTCTCCAAAACTTAGAAGTAAATTGCGTACCTCTATCCGATATGATGGAGAGTGGAACCCCATGCAATCGAACAATTTCTGAGATGTAAAGTTTGGCTAACTTCTCTGCATTGTAAGTCACCTTAACGGGAATGAAGTGAGCAGACTTAGTTAACCTATCAACGATTACCCAAATGGAGTCATACTTACCCATTGTCTTTGGAAGACCAACCACGAAGTCCATTGCAATTCTCTCCCACTTCCATTCAGGAATGGGCATTCTCTGAAGTGTTCCTCCGGGACTCTGGTGTTCATACTTTACTTGCTGACAATTTGGACATTTGGCAACAAAATCAACAATGTCGCGCTTCATTCTACTCCACCAAAAGTGTTGCTTTAGGTCACGGTACATCTTGGTTGCACCCGTATGTATAGAATACCTTGAGCTATGAGCCTTTACAAGAATAGTGTGAATCAAATCATCGACGCGGGGTACACATACCCTTCCCTTAATTCTCAAAACACCTTTCTCATCGATTTTTGCTTCTTTAGCCTCTCCTCGCAACACCTTATCTCGAATCCGAATCAGCTTCTCATCATTACAGTACTTCCCCTTAATCTCGTCAAGAAAGGAAAATCTTGCCTCCACACAGGCCAAAAATCCTCCCTTCTCATTTATTTCTAACCTCATAAAGTCGTTAGCCAGAGTCTGAATCTCTCTAGCCAATGGGCGTCTAGAAACTTGCAAGTGAGCTAGACTTCCCATGCTCCCTGCCTTTCTACTTAAAGCATCTTCCACAGCATTAGCTTTTCCCGGATGATACAAGATAGTGATATCGTAGTCCTTCAGTAATTCCATCCATCTCCTTTGTCTCAAGTTCAAATCCTTATGAGTAAAAACATACTGTAGGCTACGATGATCCGTATAGACTTCACACTTAACCCCATATAGATAGTGCCTCCATTGCTTTAATGCAAATACTACCGCGGCCAACTCCAAATCATGGGTCGGGTAATTGCGTTGGTGCATTTTTAATTGCCTCGAATCATAAGCAATTACACTCTTCTCTTGCATTAGCACTGCACCCAACCCAGAATAGGATGCATCACAATAAACAACGAAGTTCTTACCTTCCACTGGCAAGGTGAGAATGGGTGCAGTAGTCAACAAAGTCTTGAGTTTCTGAAAGCTTTCTTTGCACTCATCCGACCATACAAATGGAACACTCTGCTTAGTCAAGTTTGTTAGTTGGGAAGCAATAGAAGAAAATCCCTTGACGAATCGACGGTAGTAGCTAGGTAAACCAACAAAGCTCCTTACCTCTGTAACATTAGTAGGTCTTACCCAACTCTTCACTGTTTCAATCTTAGATGGATCCACCATCACTCCATCCTTAGAAACTACGTGCCCTAAGAAGGACACTGAATCTAGCCAAAACTCACACTTAGAGAATTTGGCATAAAACTTTCTCTCCCTCAACATTTCCAACACAATTCTCAAGTGCTCCTCATGTTCTTTCTTGCTCTTTGAGTATACCAGTATATCATCAATGAATACAATGACAAAGAGATCCAGATATGGCTTAAAAATCCCATTCATCAAGCTCATGAAAGCGGCAGGGGCATTCATAAGCCCAAAAGACATTACTAAGAACTCATAATGCTCATACCTGGTCCGAAAAGCAGTCTTGGGCACATCTGCTGCCCGTATTTTCAATTGATGATAACCAGATCTCAAGTCGATTTTTGAGAAGGTACAAGCGCCTTGTAATTGATCGAACAAATCATCGATGCGAGGAAGAGGATACTTGTTCTTAACAGTTACCTTGTTCAGTTGTCTGTAGTCTATGCACATCTAAAAACTCCCATCCTTCTTCTTTACAAACAAAACAGGAGCACCCCAAGGGGATGCACTTGGTCTAATGAAGAATTTGCTCAACAACTCTTGAAGTTGGGCCTTTAACTCCCTTAACTCAGCGGGATCCATTCTATAAGGGGGTATAGAAATGGGGCGAGTACCCGGTTCAAGATCGATAGAAAAGTCGATATCCCTATCCGGTGGCATACCAGGAAGGTCTGCGGGAAACACATCCAGAAACTCACAGACTATTGAAACCGTCTCAATTGAAGGTACTTGGGTAGTATCATCCCTGAGGTGTGCCAAGAAAGCTAAACAACTCTTTCTAACCATTTTCCTAGCGCAAAGGAAGGAGATGATACAAACTGGAGTGGAAGTGTAGTCACCCTCCCACACTAACGGATCTGTCCCAGGCTTGGCTAACGTCACAGTTTTAGCATTACAATCTAAGATTGCAAAGTTTGGAGAAAGCCAAGTCATACCCAGAATTACATCGAAATCAACCATTTCTAAGATAACCAAGTCTACATGAGTATTTCTCCCCACAAACGTTACAAGACAAGACCTATACACCTTTTCAACTATCACAGACTCACCCACCGGAGTAGAAACACGAATAGGCATGTCAAGCAATTCACAATGTAAATTAAAACCAGTAGCAAATGAAGAAGATACATATGAAAATGTGGATCCAGGATCAAATAATACGGAAGCCATGCAATCACAAACCAAAAGATTACCTGTGATAACAGCATCGGATGTCTCCGCTTCCGACCGCCCGGGGAAAGCGTAACAATGGGCTCTATCACCTGTCTGCCCGTTGCCCCTACCATGTTGCGCTGCAGAAGTCCCAGTTTGCCCGTCACCCCGGCCGTTTTGATGACCACCATTACCTCGGCCACCACGTCCTCCCGAATAACGGCCACTTCTATGACCACCTCTACCTCTGATCATTGGGGGTCTATAACTCTGTTTTGGACAATTTCTCCTAATATATACAATCTCTGCATATCCATAACATTCTTTGGATTCAAGCATAGGTCTCTGTGAGAACGACGGAGTCTGGGGATAACCTCCAAACTCAGAGAATTGTTGACCGGTCTGCGCCCCCAGCTA
Organism: Solanum lycopersicum; assembly: GCF_036512215.1. Taxonomy (NCBI): domain Eukaryota; kingdom Viridiplantae; phylum Streptophyta; class Magnoliopsida; order Solanales; family Solanaceae; genus Solanum; species Solanum lycopersicum. The sequence continues at coordinate 29,951,380 of NC_090807.1, read as the reverse complement.
CAGCCTGCAGTGAAGACTGAATAGGTCGGACTGTATAACCTCCAGAACTCTGCCCTCTGGAGTAAGAAACACTAAACTCACCTCCCTTACAAAACCCTTTAGATGTCGATGCCAAGGTGAAGTCATATGGCTTCACTCCCTCCACCTCTATCACGAAGTCTACCACTTCCTGAAAGGATTTCACTATAGCCACTACCTGTAAGGCTGAAATCCGCAAATCTGACCTCAACCCCTTCACAAAACGGTGAATCCTATCTTGTGGACTGAAACAAAGCTGGGTGGCATACCTAGATAATGCGCGAAACTTAGCTTCATACGCAGTAACCGACATCCTACCTTGCTCTAGGCTCAAGAACTCATTTCTCCTCCTATCCCTCAAAGTACGGGGTATATACTTCTCCATAAATAAGCTAGAGAATGATGCCCAAGTCATAGGTGGTGCCTCTGTTGGTTGACACTCAACATGTGACCGCCACCACATTTTGGCGCTCCCTTGAAACTGATAAGTCACAAACTCAACGCCAAATCGTTCTACTATACCCATCTTGTGTAGTAGCTCATGACAATCAACCAGAAAATCATAGGCATCTTCAGATTCAGCACCCTTGAAGACTGGGGGTTTCAATTTCAAGAACTTACTGAAAAGTTCATGCTGATCACTTGTCATTATAGGCCCTGTAGTCAACCGAGGAAACGTGCTTATTTCCAATGAGGCATCCATGCGGGGAGCCACAGTAGCTGCATGTTGTACCTCCGAAACCTGAGGTGCTGGTGCAGAAAACACTGGAGGCGTCTGGCCTTGATCAGATAACCCGCTAAGATAAGCAATAACCTGATTGATCATCTCTGGGGTAGGTTGGGATGGTAATTCCTCATTCTGCACTTGTTCATTCTCCCCTTCCTCACCCTCTCTTACTACTTCCTCAGTCGGTGGAGGAGTCACCGCCCTAGTACTAGATAGGCCAGGTATTTGTCCTCTTCCTCTAGAGGACGTCCTCCCACGACCTCTTCCACGTCCTCTTGCCACTCCTCCTCCTCAAGCTACAGCCCCAGTGGCTGGCTCAGACGCATCTTGTCTTGCCGGTGTTGGTGTTGGCACAGTTGTTGCTCTAGTTCTAACCATCTGCAAAATAGAGTGAAGATGGTCAGATACCAATTTGTATCACCTAGATACCAATTGGATCCAAGTAATAGCACGAAAGAAGAAAGAATGAATGAAATTTTCCTAAAGTCTTATAGCCTCTCAAAGAAAAGTAAAGGCGTCCCCCTACCGTTCTTTAAGACTCTACTAGACTCGTTCTTGTGTGATTAGACCAACGAACCTAATGCTCTGATACCAAGTTTGTCACGACCCAAAACGTGTCGTGAGTGGAACCCACATTTATCCTCCTATGTGAGAGAACCAACCAATCTAAACCCCAACATTTTAACCATAATAAACAGAATACAATGCGGAAGACTTAAAACTCATTAACAAAAATAGATTAATAACTTCTAAAACTCAAACACTTATTATTATCCATAAAATCTGGAAGTCATCATCACAAGAACATCTATCCTCAAATTACTAAAGCTAAGAGTATCTAAGAAACTAAACATAAATAATAGCTAGTCTATGCCAGAACTTCAAGGCATCAAGACATGAAGAAGAAGATTTAGTCCAAGCTAGAAGCTTTAGCTCACCCTGAAATCTGACGTGATGAAGACTGGCTAGAGTTGCGGTTGAATTGAAGACGACGGTACATTTTCTGCACTCCACAATGAACAAAAGGAAAACATAAAAGTAGGGGTCAGTACAAAACACGAGTACTGAGTAGATATCATCGGCCAACTCAAAATAGAAAACAATATATATCGAATAATATCATAAAATCAACTACAATACTCAACAGGTAGCAACAACAAGTACTATAATCATTAATAAGTATGCCAAGTACACCCATGAGGACGCAAGCCTCCATACCATACTCATTTGGGAAATAGGTTCATTAAACTTTGAGTATATTAAGATAATTCAAGATTCATTCTCTTTATTCCTCTTGTGTCGGAATGTGACACTCCGATCCCCTAATACTACGTGTCGGTTCGTGACACCCGATCCCCTAATACTACGTGTCGGTTCGTGACACCCGATCCCCTAATACTATGTGTCGGTTCGTGACACCCGATCCCCTAATACTACGTGTTGGTTCATGACACCCAATCCCCTAATACTACGTGTCGGTTCGTGACACCCGATCCCCTAATACTACGTGTCGGTTCATGACACCCGATCCCCTAATACTACGTGTCGGTTCATGACACCCGATCCATTAATACTACGTGTCGGTTCGTGACACCCGATCCATTAACCTCATTCTTTTAGTTCATCAAGCCTTCTTTTATACCAAGGCATCATCATTAACAAAGAGGTTTTCAAGATTTAGGATTCAATAGTTTCATCATGCTTATTTCATCACAATTATATCATCACATCCATGCAAGCATACAATTAAGCATATAGAAGGGTTTACAACACTACCCAATACATATCGTTCGCTATTAAGAGTTTACTACGAATAGCATAAAAATCATAACCTACCTCCACCGAAGAATTGTGATCAAGCAAGCTAATCCTCAAAATCTTTGCTTTCTTCTTCGTTCCTTCCCTCTCGATCGTTTCTCCCTCTTCTCTCTATTCTTTCTATTTTTCTTATTCAAACCCTTTTTCTTTTACCCTAATTAGCATATAATTAAGTATAAAAGATGACAAAAGTAACCCACTAATTAATTTAAGGTTATCTCCTTTAACCCCAAGAAATTGGATTATTAATATTTAACCACTAACTTTGTAATTATAATCAGGAATAGTCCAAAACGCCCCTTAAAATATTAAACAGAAATCTGACCCAGTCAGGGTTACGCAGACTGTGATGGCCCATCGTGCCTGCGACGGTCCGTCCTGCTGCTTCCGTCACAAGGTTCAGAGACTCGATTTATTAAAGAGTCTGTGACGGCCCGTCATGCCTGTGACGGCCCGTCATGCCTTTGACGGTCCGTCCTGCCACTTCGTCACGAAGTTTAGTGAGTCGATTTCAGTACCCAAATTTCAGAAATCTAAGTGTTTTGGAACGAGACCCCCTCGACGGTCCGTCGTGCCCATGACGGTCCGTTGTGGGATCCGTCGTCTCAGCCAATTTTTCCAGACATAAAATCTGCTGCTCAAAACAACTAAACCGGTCGTTAAAGTGGTGGTGGCTGATCTTAATGTGTATGGTTTTTGATGAAATGATGATTGAATGAATCTATGAATTGGACACGTTTGATGCTAAATGTTATTATGTGAATTAAAAGAATGATACTATGTTAAATAATCAAAAGATTGGCTAATGTATAATGTATAAAAACTTAAGCATGTTGCACATGAAAATTGGCTTATGCCAACAAATATGGTTATAAAATCTATGCCCAATTGTTTATGTCTATACTAATCGTATGCCAATAATATTGGCTAACAATACATTGTCTAAAAGTGATGTATGAAAATGACTATAATATTATGTTAAATGATTAAAAAATTGGCTAATGTATAATGTATAAAAACTTAAGCATGTTGCACATGAAAATTTGCTTATGCCAACAAATATGGTTGTGAAATCTATGCCCAATTGTTTATGCCAATATTAATTGAATGCCTATAAAATGTCTAACAATACATTGTCTAAAAGTGATGTATGGAAATGACTATAATATTATGTTAAATAATTAAAATATTGGCTAATGTATAATTGGACACGTTTGATGCTAAGTGTTACTATATGAATTAAAAGAATGATACTATGTTAAATAATCAAAAGATTGACTAATGTATAATGTATAAAAACTTAAGCATGTTGCACATGAAAATTGGCTTATGCCAACAAATATGGTTATAAAATCTATGCCCAATTGTTTATGCCAGTACTAATCGTATGCCAATAAAATGGCTAACAATACATTGTCTAAAAGTGATGTATGGAAATGACTATAATATTATGTTAAATAATTAAAAAATTGGCTAATGTGTAATGTATAAAAACTTAAGCATGTTGCACATGAAAATTGGCTTATGCCAACAAATATGGTTGTGAAATCTATGCCCAATTGTTTATGCCAATATTAATTGTATGCCTATAAAATGTCTAACAATACATTGTCTAAAAGTGATGTATGGAAATGACTATAATATTATGTTAAATAATTAAAATATTGGCTAATGTATAATGTATAAAAACTTAAGCATGTTGCACATGAAAATTGGCTTATGCCAACAAATATGATTATGAAATCTATGCCCAATTGTTTATGCCAATACTAATCGTATGCCAATAAAATGGCTAACAATACATTGTCTAAAAGTGATGTATGAAAATAGCTATAATATTATGTTAAATAATTAAAAAATTGGCTAATGTATAATGTATAAAAACTTAAGCATGTAGCACATGAAAATTGGCTTATGCCAACAAATATGGTTATGAAATCTATGCCCAATTGTTTATGCCAATACTAATTGTGTGCCAATAAAATGGCTAACAATACATTATCTAAAAGTGATATATGTAAATGACTATAATATTATGTTAAATAATTAAAAGATCGGCTAATGGTTCATACATATTAAATTTAAATATGAACATACGTAGAATTGACACATGCCAAAAAGAAAAAATAGCTATGTAGTTTAATATTCAAAAGTTGAGGCCAATACTAATCATATGCAAATCTTGTGTAGTTAGAGTATCAAATTATAATATAAAAACTTCTAAACTAATTCAATGAACCCATAATAAAGGGCATGCCACTCATTGTGACAACTCGCAGCATGCTCTAAAAGAATGACATATGAACACATGAAACTCATTGAATGATGTTCTCATCGTCCATAAATGTTGATATGAAGCTACTACACTAAAGTAAGTAAGTAACGTGAGTTATAACATAATTAAAGGGCTCTAAATTAAGTATGTGATTAGAATGGGGTTTTAAAGGAAGTAAGACATGTCTTACTTACACCTAAGCAACTATGTTAAAAGAATACTCACGAATGAAGGTGTTAGAATGTGTTAGACTAGTCAGATTAACACCTAAGGATGATATGTTAGGACAATTCACATTTCATCAATGTAAAGTAAGGATGTTATGCAAGGACAATTCACATTTCATCAATGTAAAGTAAGGATGACAATTCATCAAAAGAGTGAGTAAATCTTAATCTAGAAGCAAGCCTCCACAATGCTTGAGTCAACACTAGAAGATAAAGAAGAAATGAACATTCATGTAATGAGGTGAGTAATTGTGTTAATCTATGATGCTAATGAAAATGGTGACAACATGATAAGAGGCTAATGTGAAAGATGAGAGCAATCTCAAATGAGCATAAGTAAATGTTACCAAAACATACTCACCTATGAGAGTGTAAAATTAATGAAGAGACCAGTCTCTATGTACACTCTAATGAAAGTATTGAGACTGATGTATACTTAATACTAATGATGAGCTGAGAAATCATCTATTGAGCTATGATATCCTCATACTAGAAGCCAGCTTCCATGACGTATGAGTTGAATGAAATGGAACTTTATACTAAGCACCAATAGGCTAGCTATGAGCGGTGATGCCTTCTTTCGGGAAGGGCGGATGTTCACGTAACTCTCATGAGATGAGACTTTCCGGCATAACGGGTATGGGTCTCCTTATATCTCCTGGTCCTCGAACCTATACTTCCAATATAGGAATCTAGCGGGGTTCGATTTACATGTACGCTAGCATGATTTGGGTCCTTTTGGCCGGTGATTTCACCTCTTTTCGGTGTGGGGTAGACACTAGATTTCATGATGCTCACATGATCTATGTCGGTTAAGGTTGGAGTTCCTTAATGTATGAAAGATAATGGAATGAACGATACCGAAGGTGTTTGTGCAAGACATTCAAAAGGCGAAATCAGATTCAAGTAATGACATTAGGTCATTGTTGGTCATTGCACTTCATGATCCCGATGAGAGTCTTAAACTTCATCCTAGGTATAGCTGGTGTTTACATCAGCCTACGAATGAATGAAATGAATAAGGTGAAGTATGAATGAAGCAGACTCTGTGTTTGCTAAAGAAGGCTCTCGGGTTGAGGTCCCATATGTTGGGTTCTCACTTGAGATGTCTTATGCTACATCAATGATTCCAAAGTCTCGTGTATATGAAATATATAATATATAAAACATGAAAGTAATGAAATCAATGGAATGATCAATAGAAAATTGCTTATGAAAGGTAATGAATATATAGTGTAAAATGTAAAGAATGACTCAATATAAGTTAGGAAAATCATTCCTTAGTCCTTGAATTACTTACATTGATTCATTGTGGGTATGAGACTAGAATGAATCATTGCACTTGTAAGTAAAACATAAGACCAAAAGAATTATTGAACTACACAACAACAACAAGAAAAAGACTGAAAAATAATCTAAGTGTACAAAGAGGAGCTCTCGGCCTTAGAGAATCAAAAATCTCAAATCTTCACCCGAGTTGTTATAAATTTATGAAAATGACAGTAATGTATTGTAATCATATAGAAAATGAGTTGCGTGATTTAAATGCATTAAATACATCATATTCATACCACAATTCACAACTAACGATTTTGGAAAGTCAAGTGATTAGGCTTTCCAGAAATAACATGTTGTTTATGGCTTTCTTTGATCATGCATAGCCTTATGTGTATGTGTGCATACACCCATACTTAGTACAAGTGGTGTACTAACCCCTATTATTTACTATTTTTATAGGTGCAGGTCAGAGGACAGGTTGATGACACTTGCATCGGATTGGACTTCAGCGTTTCTCCAACCATTTGGTAGGTCCTCATGATTTCGAGGATGCTACTGATTACAGATTTATTCTAGCCTTAGTTTTAGACATAGCTAGTGGATGTTGTCCCTAGCGTTTCTTTCGCACCTTCATTTTGTAGCTTTGTAATAAGGCGATGTTTGGCAAACTATTTATGATACATTCATCTTCAGTTTCGAATTGATTCTTTATGTTATATGGTTGTTCTCTTATATTGAGCTTAGTATATGATGTATCTAGTTAATAATTATATAAAGTCTATGTATACTTCATACATATAAAAAGTTTTAAATTTTCTACAAATTTAACTAGATGAATGTGATGAATGCAAGATGAGGCTTGTCTGCGACCTCTGAGAGGTCAACGACGCCGGTTGCAATCCGAATTCCAGAATTCTAGTCGTGACAGTGTGAAGTATTTACATATGAAATATCCACGTCATTTTTAATGACACATCAGTATTATTATTATTATTTTTTAACGACACATCAGAAATATTTAGAAATAAATAATATTTTTTTAAAAGGTGTAAAATTCTCTCTCTCTCTCTCTCTCTCTATATATATATATATATATATATACACTCATTTTCTATATTCCCACTTCATCTTCTTCCTCTCCACCCTCTATCCTTCACCCCAAAAATTAAAATCACCATCTTTCGTCTTCCTCACACTCAAATTTTTTTATTATTGACAAAATGTGAGATTATAGTTAGCTCTTACACATACTTTCGGTTCTATTTATTTATATTTGGTAAAAAGATGTATCAAGAAAATTTCAAATTGAAAAAATATATGTTTATAAGTAAATTTAAGCAATAGATCTTGAAAAATTAAATTTTTAAAAGGTGAATGAGATGTATTTTAACAAAAGTCTTTTATTATAATTATGTTAATGGTATATATGTCAAAAGAGAAGAAAAAAAATGGACAGAGGCAGGGGGTGGGTGGGTGTGGGATCTGGGGCTGAAAAGATGAGGAAAAAGGTGGCACTGGGTTGAAGAAGATTAAGAAGAGAGAAGGGATTGTGGCGGCGATGGATTGAGTGGGTTGAAGAAGGAGTTTTTGATTATTTTTTGAAAACGTGGTGTGGGAAGGAGATAAATTCTTTTTTTAAAATTTTTTTTTTATTATTATAATTTTAATAATTTAAAATTTAAAGTTTAAAAAATGATGCTCACTCGCCTTAAATTCGTGTGGTCACACTCTCTTGCCAAGTCAACTATTTTAATGTCACATAAGCATGGTCAACGGTCAGAGGTGTTTAATATATTGTGTTTTATTTAGTTTAGGGGTCCAGATGACAAAGAGGTAAGTAGAAGGGTTCAAAATACAAACTGATAGAAGTATAATGGTCCACCAGACCATTCGGCCAAAAAAAAAAGAGGTTGCTAAATTGAAATATATAAGACCCGATTAATGAGAACATCGAAAGCTCAAGAGAAATACACCACCAACTGTTAGTTTTTTCTCCTTTCAAAACTAAGACTTTTCATTTAACAAGAAGACAATGATAAATTGAAGCCAATTCATTACTTTCTCAATTCAATATTGATATGTGAAGAAGAAGTTGAAATTGAGAAATTAAAAAAGAAAAGAAAAAAGAAGAAGTAGAGGAAAAGAATATTGGGTGAGGCAAGAGAGAATGATTTAGGGAATCAATGGTAAAATACAAAGTCCAATATTATATTTGTAACGGATCGGGTCATAAGTGGTGGGTCATTAAATGGTTTAAATATGTGTAAATTTTGCATATAACATTTTCTATAGTAATATTTTCAAGTTATAGCATTAGATTTTGAGCTTCAATATATGACATTTAATATCTCAAGTTATAACATATTATTAGAAAAAAAGGTGATTTAAAATAATCGAAAATATTTGTTTTTTATATAAAAAAAAGGAAAAAATGTTTATGTATTAATTGGTAAGTAGCACGAATTGTGAGATTTAAATTAATTTTAATTAATAATGGATAATTAATAAATTAGCATATATTAAGAAATTAAAAAAATTAAATTATTTAGTTTGCTTAAAATTCTCAAATTAGTTTAAATCAAATTTAAACATGATTTCCCCCCCCCCCCCCCCTTTTTTTCTCTCTATCACGTTTCTCACTCTCCATCCATGTTTGCATAATTTATACTCCCGTTTTTTCTTGATTGATCAAAAAAAAAATTGTTGTGAAAAAATTGTTATTTGTTGTGATGGACAATAACTTATCAATATTAATTAAATATGGTGGAAGATGTGATCCGTCATGTTGGTATTTATTATAGTTTTCTGATTTGTTTTTGGTAATCTCTGTTAATAATAAAGTTTATGATATTTTTGTTTAACAACACATTTTGGTAGATAAATATTATTATAAAAAATGTTATGCACAATAAAAAATGCTATATACAATTTTTTAGACCAACAACATGTTACATTACATACGTTTATTAAAATTGAAAATATGAGAAAAAGTTTTTTTCGGAAAATATAAAATAAATTGATATTACAGTGTGTTATTTTGTATTTCAAATTCATTGTATTAAAAGTGTTGTAAGATTGTACGATATTTGCTTTTTTGTTTGGTAATTGTAACGACCTGTTTAGTCGTTTTGAGCAGCAGACTTCAATTTTGGAGAAACTGGCAGAAACGACGGACCCCACGACGGACCGTCATGGGCACGACGGACCGTCGCAGGGTCTCGTTTCAAAACACTTAGAAAATCTGAAATTGGGTACTGAAAATCGACTCTCTGAACTTCGTGACGGAATGGCAGGACGGACCGTCACAGGTGTAACGGACCGTCACAGACTCTTCAGAGAAATTGAGTCTCTAAACTCTGTGACGGGCAGCAGGACGGACCGTTGCAGGCGCGACGGGCCGTCACAGACTACGAAATCCCAGTCTGGGTCGAATTTCTTTACACGTTTTAAGGGACGTTTTGGACTATTCCTACTTTAGTTATAAAGTTAGAGGGTTAATGTTAATAAGTCTAATTACTTGGGGGTTAAAAGAGGTAACCTTAAGTTAATTAGTGGGTTATTATTGTCATCTTTTATTCTTAATTATATACTAATTAGGGTAAAATAAAGAGGGTTTGAATAAAGAAAATAGAAAGAACAAGAGAAAGAGAGAGAAAGTCGAACGAGAAAGAGGATCGAACGAGAGGAAAAAACACAAAGCTTGGGAAATCACTTGCTTGATCACGAATCTTCGGTGGAGGTAGGTTATGGTTTTCATGCTATTCGTAGTAAACTCTTAATAGCGAATGATATGTGTTAGTAGTATTGTGAACCTTCTATATGCTTAATTGTATGCTTGCATGAATGATGTGATTATGTAATTATGAATAAAAAAGCATGATGAAGCTATTGAATCTCAAATCTTGAAAAGAAACCCTAATCTACTTTGTTAATGATGATGCCTTGGTATAAAAGAAGGCTTGATGAATGAAAGTAGTGAGATTTGGGGATCGGGTGCCACGTTCCGGTACCAGGATAGTATATGAGGATCGGAGTGTCACGTTCCAACACCAGGATAGAATATGGATCGGGTGCCACGTTCCGGTACCAGGATAGAATATGGATCGGGTGTCACGTTCCGACACCAGGATAGAATATGGATCGGGTGCCACGTTCCGGTACCAGGATAGAATATGGATCGGGTGTCACGTTCCGACACCAGGATAGAATATGGATTGGGTGCCACGTTCCGGTACCAGGATAGTATATGAGGATCAGAGTATCACGTACCGACACGAGGGGAATAAAGATAAAGAATCTTGAAAGATGTTAATATATTCAATCTAATGAACCTAATTCCCAAATGAGTATGATGAGGAGGCGTGAGTCCACATTGATGAGCTTGGTGTTGTGACCAAGGGCTGTGGTAATTGTAAATGTTGCATGCTAAGGATATTAGTTGATTTTATGATATTATCTGATATATACTGTTTTCTATTTTGAGTTGGCCGATGATATCTACTCAGTACCCGTGTTTTTTACTGACCCCTACTTTTATGTTTTCTTCTTGTTTATTTGTGGAGTGCAGCAAATGTGCCGTCGCCTTCGACTCAACAGTAATTCAAGCCAGTCTTACTACAGCGGAAATTCAGGGTGAGCTAATGCTTCTAGCTTGGACTGGATCTTCTTCTTCATGTCTTGATGCCTTGAAGTTCCGGCATGGACTAGCTTTTACTTGTTTTAGCTTCTTAGAATACTCTTAGTTTAGTAATTTGATCATAGATGTTCTTGTGATGATGACTTCCAGATTTTGGGGAATAATAGATGTTGAATTTTAGAAGTTATTGAATTGGTTTTTATTAATGAGTTTAAGTCTTCCGCATTACTTTCTGTTGATATTATATTGAAATGTTAAGGTTTAGATTGGGTGGTTCGCTCACATAGGAGGGTAAGTGTGGGTGTCAGTCGCGACCCGATTTGGGTCGTGACAAACTTGGTATCAGAGCATTAGGCTCGTTGGTCTCATTACACAAGAACGAGTCTAGTAGAGTCTTAAGGAACGGTAGGGGGACGCCTTTACTTTTCTTTGAGAGGCTATAGGACTTCAGGAAAATTCTATTCTCTCATTCTTTCTTTCGTGCTACTACTTGAATCCAATTGGTATCTAGTTGATACAAATTGGTATCTGACCATCTTCACTCTCTTTCGCAGATGGTTAGAACTAGAGCAACGACTACGCCAACACCAACACCAGCACCGGCGGGACAGGGTGCGTCTGAGCCAGCCACTAGGTCTGTAGCTCGAGGAAGAGCAGCAGCAAGAGGCCGTGGTAGAGGTCGTGGGAGGATGTCCTCTAGGGGAAGAGGACGAGCACCTAGCCCATCTGATATTAGGGCAGTGACTCCTCCACCGACTGAGGAAGTAATAAGAGAAGGGGAGGATGGGGAAAATGAACAAGTGCAGAATGAGGGATTGCCACCCCAACCTACCCCAGAGATGATCAATCAGGTTCTCGCCTATCTCAGTGGGTTGTCTGATCAAGGTCAGGCACCTCCAGTGTTTTCTGCGCCAACACCTCCGATTTCAGAAGTACAACATGCAGCCACTATGGCTCCTCGTATGGATGCCTCATTGGACATAGGCACATTTCCACGTCTGACTACTGGGCCTATAATGACAAATGATCAGCATGAACTTTTCAGTAAGTTCTTGAAATTGAAACCTCCGGTCTTCAAGGGTGCTGAATCGGAGGATGCCTATGATTTTCTGGTTGACTGTCACGAGCTACTACACAAGATGGGTATAGTAGAACGGTTTGGTGTTGAGTTCGTGAGTTATCAGTTTCAAGGGAACGCCAAAATGTGGTGGCGGTCACATATTGAGTGTCAAACAACAGAGGCATCGCCTATGACTTGGGCCTCATTCTCTAGTTTGTTTATGGAGAAGTATATCCCCGGACTTTGAGGGATAGGAAAAGGGATGAGTTCTTGAGCCTAGAGCAAGGTAGGATGTCGGTTAATGCTTACGAGGCTAGGTTTCGCGCACTATCCAGATATGCCACACAACTTTGTTTCAGTCCACAAGAGAGGATTCGCCGGTTTGTGAAGGGGTTGAGATCAGAGTTGCAGATTTCGGCCTTACAGGTAGCGGCTATAGCAAAATCCTTCCAAGAAGTGGTAGACTTCGTGATAGAGGTGGAAGGAGTGAAGCCCGATGACTTCACCATGGCATCGACATCAAAGAGGTTTTGAAAGGGAGGTGAGTTTAATGGTTCTTACTCTAGAGGACAGGGTTCCGGAGGTTACGCAGTTCGACCCATTTAGTCTTCACTACAGACTGTAGTTGGGGGTCCACCTCCGACCGGTCAACACTTCTCTGAGAGACCTATGCATGAACCCAGAGAGTGTTATGGATGTGGGGAGATTGGACATATTAAGAGATATTGTCCAACACAGAGTTACAGACCTCCAAATGTTAGAGGTAGAGGTGGTCATGGTAGAGGCCGTTATTCTGGAGGACGTGGTGGCCGAGGTAATGGTGGCCACCAGAACGGCCGAGGTGATGGGCAACCTGTAGCCACTACATCACAACATGGTAGGGGCAACGGACAGACGGGTGAGAGGGCCCATTGCTACGCTTTCCCTGGGAGATCTGAAGCGAGGCATCTGATGCTGTCATCACAGGTAATTTTCTGGTTTGTGATTGCATGGCTTCTGTATTGTTTGATCCTGGATCCACATTTTCTTATGTATCTTCCTCATTTGCTAATGGTCTAAATTTACATTGTGAATTACTTGATATGCCTATTCGTGTTTCTACTCCGGTGGGTGAGTCTGTGGTAGTTGAAAAGGTATATAGGTCCTGTTTGGTGAACTTTGTGGGGAGCAACACTTATGTAGATTTGGTTATCTTAGAAATGGATGATTTTGATGTAATTCTGGGTATTACTTGGCTTTCTCCGCAATTTGCGATCTTGGATTGTAATGCTAAAACGGTGACGTTAGCCAAGCCTGAGACAGATCCGTTAGTGTGGGAGGGTGACTACACTTCCAATCCGGTGCGTATCATCTCCCTTCTTCGTGATAAGAAAATGGTTAGTAAAGGGTGTTTAGCTTTCTTGGCACATCTCAAGGATGACACTACCCAAGTACCTTCGATTGAGTCGGTTTCGGTGGTCCGTGAGTTTCGGGATGTGTTCCCTGCAGATCTTCCTGGTATGCCACTAGATAGGGATATTGATTTCTGTATTGACCTTGAACCGGGTACTCGCCCCATTTCTATACCCCCTTATAGAATGGCTCCCGCGGAGTTAAGAGAGTTAAAGGCACAACTTCAAGAGTTGTTGAACAAAGGCTTCATTAGACCAAGTGCATCCCCTTGGGGTGCTCCGGTTTTGTTTGTGAAGAAGAAGGATGGGAGTTTTCGGATGTGCATAGACTACCGGCAGTTGAACAAGGTAACCATAAAGAACAAGTACCCTCTTCCTCGCATTGATGACTTGTTCGATCAGTTACAAGGTGTTTGTGTCTTCTCTAAGATTGACTTGAGATCCGGTTATCATCAATTGAAAATACGGGCAACGGATGTGCCAAAGACTGCTTTTCGAACGAGGTATGGGCATTACGAATTTGTAGTGATGTATTTTGGTCTTACGAATGCCCCTGCTGCGTTCATGAGCTTGATGAACGGGATTTTTAAGCCATATTTGGACCTCTTCGTGATCGTATTTATTGATGATATACTGATATACTCAAAGAGCAAGAAAGAACATGAGGAGCATTTGAGAATGGTATTGGAAATGTTGAGGGAGAAAAAGCTTTATGTCAAGTTCTCTAAGTGTGAGTTTTGGCTAGATGCAGTGTCCTTCTTGGGGCACGTGATTTCAAAGGATGGGGTGATGGTAGATCCTTCTAAGATTGAGATAGTGAAGAATTGGGTAAGACCCACTAATGTGTCAGAAATAAGGAGCTTTGTTGGGTTAGCTAGCTACTACCGCCGATTTGTCAAGGGATTCTCTTCTATTGCTTCCCAACTGATGAACTTGACTAAGCAAAATGTCCCATTTGTATGGTCGGATGAGTGGGAGGAAAGCTTTTAGAAGCTCAAGACTCTGTTGACTACTGCACCAATTCTCACCTTGCCAGTGGAAGGTAAAAATTTCATTGTCTATTGTGATGCATCTTATTCGGGTTTGGGTGCAGTGCTAATGCAAGAGAAGAATGTGATTGCTTATGCTTCAAGACAATTAAAAGTGCATGAACGTAACTATCCCACTCATGATTTGGAATTGGCCGCGGTAGTGTTTGCATTAAAGCAATGGAGACACTATTTATATGGGGTTAAGTGTGAGATCTATACGGATCATCGTAGCCTACAGTATGTCTTTACTCAGAAAGATTTGAACTTGAGACAGAGGAGATGGATGGAACTACTGAAGGACTATGACATCACTATTTTGTATCATCCGGGGAAGGCGAATGTTGTAGCGGATGCTTTAAGTAGAAAGGCGGGAAGCATGGGAAGTCTAGTTCACTTGCAAGCTTCTAGACGCCCATTGGCTAGAGAGGTTCAGAGTCTGGCTAATGACCTTATGAGATTAGAAGTAAATAAGAAGGGAGGATTGTTGGCTAGTGTGGAGTCAAGATCTTCTTTTCTTGACAAAATTAAGGGAAAACAGTTTGATGATGAGAAACTAAGGCGAATCCAAGATAAAGTATTGCGAGGGGAGGCTAAGGAAGCACAAATCGATGAGGAAGGTGTTTTGAGAATCAAGGGAAGGGTATATGTACCCCGCGTCGATGATTTGATCAACACTATTCTGACAGAGGCTCATAGTTCAAGGTATTCTATACATCCGGGTGCAACCAAGATGTATCGTGACCTAAAGAAACACTTTTGGTGAAGTAGAATGAAGCGTGATATTGTTGACTTTATTGCCAAGTGTCCAAACTGTCAACAAGTAAAGTATGAACACCAAAGGCCCGGAGGAACACTTCAGAGAATGTCCATTCCGGAATGGAAGTGGGAAAGAATTGCAATGGACTTTGTGGTTGGTCTTCCAAGGACAATGGGTAAGTATGACTCCATTTGGGTGATTGTTGATAGGTTAACTAAATCTGCTCATTTCATTCCGGTCAAGGTGACTTACAATGCAGAGAAGTTAGCCAAAATCTATGTCTCAAAAATTGTTCGGTTGCATGGGTTCCACTCTCCATTATATCAGATAGAGGTGCGCAATTTACTTCTATGTTTTGGAAAACATTGCATGCGGAATTGGGTACTAGGTTGGACCTTAGTACCGCGTTCCATCCTCAGACCGATGGTCAGTCTGAGCGAACGATTCAAGTGTTGGAGGATATGCTTCGCGCATGTGTGATAGAGTTTGGTGGCCATTGGGATAGCTTCTTACCCTTAGTAGAGTTCTCCTAGAACAATAACTATCACTCAAGCATTGATATGGCCCCATTTGAGGCACTATATGGGAGAAGATGTAGGTCTCCCATTGGGTGGTTTGATGCATTTGAAGTTAGACCTTGGGGTACTGACCTTCTGAGGGAATCGTTAGATAAAGTGAAATCTATTCAAGAAAAGCTTCTAGCGGCGCAAAGTAGACAGAAGGAGTATGCAGATCGGAAGGTTAGAGACTTGGAGTTTATGGAGGGTGAACAAGTCTTGTTGAAGGTTTCGCCAATGAAAGGGGTGATGCGGTTTGGTAAGCGAGGCAAACTTAGCCCAAGGTATATTGGTCCATTTGAAATACTTAAGAGAGTAGGGGAGGTGGCTTATGAGTTAGCCTTGCCTCCAGGGCTGTCCGGAGTGCATCCGGTATTCCATGTGTCGATGTTGAAAAGATACCATGGGGATGGAAACTACATTATCCGTTGGGATTCAGTTTTGCTTGATGAGAATTTGTCTTATGAGGAGGAACCTGTTGCCATTCTAGATAGGGAAATTCGCAAGTTGAGATCAAGGGAGATTGCATCCATCAAGGTGCAATGGAAGAATCGGCCGATTGAAGAAGCAACTTGGGAGAAGGAGGTCGATATGCGAGAAAGATACCCACACCTGTTTACAGATTCAGGTACTCCTCTTCGCCCTTGTTTTCCTTTTCGTGATCGTTTAGGGACGAACGATGGGTAAATTGGTATCTATTGTAACGACCTGTTTAGTCGTTTTGAGCAGCAGACTTCAATTTTGGAGAAACTGGTAGAAACGACGGACCCCACGACGGAACGTCATGGGCACGACGGACCGTCGCAGGGTCTCGCTTCAAAACACTTAGAAAATCTGAAATTGGTACTAAAAATCGACTCTCTGAACTTCGTGACGGAATGGCAGGACGGACCGTCACAGGTGTAACGGACCGTCACAGACTCTTCAGAGAAATTGAGTCTCTGAACTCTGTGACGGGCAGCAGGACGGACCGTCGCAGGCTCGACGGGCCGTCACAGACTGCGAAATCCCATTCTGGGTTGGATTTCTTTACACGTTTTAAGGGACGTTTTGGACTATTCCTACTTTAATTATAAAGTTAGAGGGTTAATGTTAATAAGTCTAATTACTTGGGGGTTAAAAGAGGTAACCTTAAGTTAATTAGTGGGTTATTATTGTCATCTTTTAATCTTAATTATATACTAATTAGGGTAAAAGAAAGAGGGTTTGAATAAATAAAACAGAAAGAACAAGAGAAAGAGAGAGAAAGTCGAACGAGAAAGAGGATCGAACGAGAGGAAAAAACACAAAGCTTGGGAAATCACTTGCTTGATCACGAATCTTCGGTGGAGGTAGGTTATGGTTTTCATGCTATTCGTAGTAAACTCTTAATAGCGAATGATATGTGTTAGTAGTATTGTGAACCTTCTATATGCTTAATTATATGCTTGCATGAATGATGTGATTATGTAATTATGAATAAATAAGCATGATGAAGCTATTGAATCCCAAATCTTGAAAAGAAACCCTAATCTACTTTGTTAATGATGATGCCTTGGTATAAAAGAAGGCTTGATGAATGAAAGTAGTGAGATTTGGGGATCGGGTGCCATGTTCCGGTACCAGGATAGTATATGAGGATCGGAGTGTCACGTTTCGACACCAGGATAGAATATGGATTGAGTGCCACGTTCCGGTACCAGGATAGAATATGGATCGGGTGTCACGTTCCGACACCAGGATAGAATATGGATCGGGTGCCACGTTCCGGTACCAGGATAGAATATGGATCGGGTGTCACGTTCCGACACCAGGATAGAATATGGATCGGGTGCCACATTCCGGTACCAGGATAGTATATGAGGATCGGAGTGTCACGTACCGACACGAGGGGAATAAAGATAAAGAATCTTGAAAGATGTTAATATATTCAATCTAATGAACCTAATTCCCAAATGAGTATGATGAGGAGGCGTGAGTCCTCATTGATGAGCTTGGTGTTGTGACCAAGGGCTATGGTAATTGTAAATGCTGCATGCTAAGGATATTAGTTGATTTTATGATATTATCTGATATATACTGTTTTCTATTTTGAGTTGGCCGATGATATCTACTCAGTACCCGTGTTTTGTACTGACCCCTACTTTTATGTTTTCTTCTTGTTTATTTGTGGAGTGCAGCAAACGTGCCGTCGCCTTCGACTCAACAGTAATTCAAGTCAGTCTTACTACACCGGAAATTCAGGGTGAGCTAATGCTTCTAGCTTGGACTGGATCTTCTTCTTCATGTCTTGATGCCTTGAAGTTCCGGCATGGACTAGCTTTTACTTGTTTTAGCTGCTTAGAATACTCTTAGTTTAGTAATTTGATCATAGATGTTCTTGTGATGATGACTTCCAGATTTTGGGGAATAATAGATGTTGAATTTTAGAAGTTATTGAATTGGTTTTTATTAATGAGTTTAAGTCTTCCGCATTACTTTCTGTTGATATTATATTGAAATGTTAAGGTTTAGATTGGTTGGTTCGCTCACATAGGAGGGTAAGTGTGGGTGCCAGTCGCGACCCGATTTGGGTCGTGACAGTAATTTTTTTTGTTATTTGTGTATATGTGTAATATTAATGGTATTGTTGGTAAAAAAATCGTATAAAATTGGTCAACATAATGTTAGTTGTCTAAATTGCATATTAATATGGTATGAAATAAGAAATGCTAGTTTGTTTGTCTGTTGTAATGCAATGTTTGTATTTTTTTTTGACATTTATAGTATGAAATGTGTATTTGGTATTAAATATTTTTATTTTATTTTTTAATGAAATATTTTCTTGAAATTATTTTCATTAGCATTGATTTTCCATGTTAGGTGATACCATCGATGATTGATATGTATGCTGTTGTTGAAGGACCAAAGAAGTACATAGCAAATTTAAACACAAGGATGTGTAGTTAGGGAGATTTCACCATTGTGAGATACCATGTGATCATGTCATTGTAGTTCTTAGATACAGGAAACTGCATGAAGCATATTTCTGTTTTGCCTTTTATTGCCTGAAGAATTTCAGAGGTGCATATGTCATCCCTGTTGAACCTATCCTCTGCGAGAATACGTAGGATATACCCAGTTATATTTCAGAGCCTAAATTATTGTCAGTCAGTCCAAGTAGATCAGTTAGAGAACCGCATGTTGAACGCTGGAAGGAGTTCGCTAATGTAAATTCAAAAGGTCAGAGGTTACTTGCATTAGATGTCGTCAAGTTGGACATCACAGGAAGACATGTTCAAATAATCCTGTTCAAAAAATGATTTCTTGATTTTACTTTTTGTTACACAACATGTTTTGTTTTGTGAAATGAATTTGGTATAATTAATATTTGAGTAGTTGTGATTTCTTAATATTGTCCAACTATAAATAATATTGAAACACACTTTATGCCCATTTTTTAAAATTTCATTCCTATCATAATATATAGTTAAACAAGAATCATACATAGTTCATACAAAAAGCATATATATAAAACAAATTTTGAAACATATAATTGTATAATGAAACTCTTGTCAAAATAATTTATACATAATTCGTACAAAGTTCATACATATGAATCAAAATATATATGATATTTGTCATACTAAAACGATAATAAATCAGAAATGTGATATTATGTTCATACTAGTAGTAATCAGATTTCATACATATTTCATCCAGATAGTAATTGAACTTCATACATAATCAACAATTGAAGAAATATTCATACAAAAAAGCCAACAAATTAGAAAGATAATGTCATGCCCATACAATTAGTAATCAGACTTAATACAAAAAAGTCAACAAATCAGAAATGTAATGTCATGCTCATACACTTAGTAATAGACTTCATACATACATCAATTTATATATCAATTCAAACAACATTCAAACACTAAAAGACATAAAGACACCATCAAAGTTGTCCGCTATTTGCATTAAGACACCTTAACTTTTAAAGTGTTCTATCACCCCACAGAACTATTTAATTTCTTTGTAAATGGACCATTTTGACCCATTTCCTAGTCTGAGTTGTTACCACGCACATGAGACGCGTCATGCATTATTTTTACTGCCATGGACCAGTTTAAAGGTGCCATGTGTCATTATTTTTCTTTATTATTAATTATTTTACAATTTATGTCATCTTCCCCAAATTTAAACCCAAAATAATCATTGTTAGCCCTAATTTTTCAATTTCATAGTTTTTTCCGTAGCAAAATCAACGTTGATACTCTTTGTTTGACCACTTCATCATCTTCTTTAAGAAAATAAGACACCACTATTGGCGAGGAACTTTTGGATCAATGAAGAATGTAATTTTCTTGTTCAATAAATTCAAAGTAAACACTTCCAAGCTATGGATGCTCCTGTCTAAGCATCACAACTGACCAAAATGGCTGAGAAAAAGATTGTCTGCCACAAGTTGGCCAATGGAACATGATGAACAAGAAAATGGTTAATCAAGGAACTGTTGTCAATTGGATCTGCATTAACTTTTCTTGCAATGTGCAAGAAAGTGTTACGCATGGGTTTTGTTCTGAGTTAGCATAAATGTGTGAGTTATTTAGGTCAGAGTTTTGCTACCAAAAGGGTTGCAACTAATAGCAATCCCACATTCAAAATTTTGTTGTCACCTAACTCCATAGCTGAATAAAAAAAATCTGAATGAAGAAAAATTAACGAAAATTTCTTGAAAGGTGCAATCCAAACAGAGAAGAAAAGAAATGGAGAAGATGACTTCTCTTTAAAGAATAGGGTCGGGTCGGGTCGGGTTGAATAGGGAGTTGAGCAACACACGCCACTACATAGACGAGAAAATGGGTCAAAATGGCCCATTTACAAAGAAATTAATTAGTTCTATGGGGTAATAGGACACTTTAAAAGTTAAGGTGTCTTTATGCAAATACGAAACAACTTTGATGGTGTCTGTATGTCTACCGAATCAATTCATACACAAAGCAAGAAATGTAATGTCATGCCCATACAATTAGTGATCAGACTTCATACATACATCAATATATATCAATTCAAACATCATGCAATCACTGTCATATAAATGGACAACCAAATCAATTCATACACAAAGCACGAAATGAAATGCTAAGGTACTTTCATACACAAATCATAAAATAATAATACATCAATGTATATATCAATTCATACAATATTTATACACAAGTCATACAAACTAACACATCAATCCACACAGAATTCATACAATATTAATACATATTACAATTGTTAAAAAACTAATATGTGACTTTCAAACTACAAAATAATACTCATACAAGACTAATACACCAATTCATACATCAAAATTATACAATGGTAATACATATTATAATTGTCAAAGTGACTATGAAACTCATAAAGTGTTCGCACACAAAAATTAAAAAATCAATTCATACATAATTCATAAATAACTCATACAAAATTCACACAAAATACAATTATCAAAGAAAATCAAAAATTCATACACAACACCATACATATCAACCGTCAATGGTATCACCTAACATGGAAAATCATGCTCATTAAAAACAGTTCCAAACAAATATGCCATTAAAAATAAAATAAAAATATTTAATATCAAAGTAATAAACATTTCATACTATAAATGTCAAAAAAATAAATACAGACATTGGATTACGAATCAGAAACAGACAAACAAGAACATTTCATATTTCATACCATATTAATATGTAATTCAGACAACTAACATCATGTTGATCAATTTTATTATGATATTTTCACCAACAATTCTATTGATATTACAGATATCCACAAATAACCAAAATTAAATTACCAAACAAAAAAACAAATTTCATACAACCTTACAACACTTTTAATATAATGAATTTGAAATATAAAATAACACACTGTAATATCAGTTTGTTTTATATTTTCAGAAAATAACTTTTGCTCATTTTTTCAATTTTAATAAACGTATATAATGTAACATGTTGTTGGTCTAAAAAATCATATTAACATTTTTTTTATTGTATATAACATTTTTTGAAGTAATATTACCAAAATGTGTTGTGAAATTAAAACATCACAAACTTTATTATTAACAGAGATTACTAAAAACAAATAAGAAAACTATAATAAATACCAACATGACGGATCTCATCTTCTACCATGTTTAATTAATATTTATAAGTTATTTTACATCACAATAAATCACAACTTTTACACAACAAAAAAAAATTTGATCAGTAAAGAAAAAAACGGGAGTAAAAATTCTGCAAACACAGATGGAGAGTGAGAAATGTGATAAAGAGTAAAAATAGAAGAAAAAATTATGTTTTAATTTAATTTAAACTAATTTGAGTATTTTAAAGAAACTGAATAATTCAAATTTTTTTGAATTTCTTAATATGTGCTAATTTGTTGATTATCCATTATTAATTAAAATTAATTTAAATCCCACAATTCGTGCCAATTATACATAAATATTTTTTTCTTTTTACTGTAAAAATAAAAATAAACATTAAAACATATTAATTAATATTTAAATAATTACTTATAGTTTATTTTTCAATTAAATATATTTTTAATTGATATGCTATAACTCGATAATTATTTGCTATAAGTAATTTATTTTCAAAAAGTATGTTCATAACTCGATATATATAGTCTTAAATGTGTATAGGATGTTATTTTTATTTTAATATTTATCTAGTTTTTAAATATTTTGGTTAAAAAATGAAAATTTTATGTCAACAAATTCTAATGAAAAAACAATAAATAAATTGAGTGATGTTCTGTGCAATAGTTGAGAGATTTTTGAGTTGAAAATGAATGTTGAGTGACTTTGAAATGATAGTTGAGTGACCTAAAAAGTTATTAACTCTTGATATTTTTCAACCTTTAAATCTGATAAGATTTTTTCTAGACAATGCATGTCACAAAAGTTTCGATTGTTTCATTGCAAATGTAAGATTTGCGTCGTGGGTCACCCGTGTGGACCGACCTGATCCAACACAATAAATTGTCTGATAAGAGCATAAGAACTATTTATCTCTTATTTGAAAAAGAAGGGAAGAACAATTATTAAACTGAAAAACATCTCAATCCCTCTTGATAAAAAAGCTTTATTCCTTTGTAGTAAAACAGAATACAGACAACGTAAAAACGAAAATAAAGAGGTTGTTAAATTGAAGTATATAAGACCCTATCAATGAGAATGTTCAAAGCTCAAGAGAAAAATACACCACCAACAGTCATTTTTTCACATTTCAAAAATAAGACATTTCATTCAATAAGAAGACAATGATAAATTGAAGCAAATTCATTACCTTCTCAATTCAATATTGATATGTGCAGAAGAAGTCGAAATTGAGAAATTAAAAAATTAAAGAACTGAAAAGAAAAAAGAAGAAGTAGAGGGAAAGAATGGGGAGGCAACGGAGAATGATTAAGGGAATTAATGGTAAAACAAAAAGTCCAATATTATATTTATAGTGGATCGGATTAATCACGGAGGTCATTAAATGGTTCAAATATGTATTTGGTTTTAAATATTTTAGTTAAAATGAAAATTTCATGTCAACAAATTTTAATGAAAAAATAATAAATACGTGGAGTGATACTTTGTGCAAAGAAGTCATAGTTAGTGACTTTTGAGTTGAGAATAAAAGTTGAGTGACTTTGAAATGATAGTTGAGTAACCATCGAAGTTATTAACTCTTGATATTTTTCAACCTTTAAATTTGATAAGATTTTTTCTAAGACAATATATGTCGCAAAAGCTGCGATTGTTTCATTGCACATGCAAGTTTTGGGTCATGGATCGCCCATGTGGATGACCCAATCCGAACTAAGAAATTGTCGAATAAGAGATAAGACCTACTTATTTCTTATTTGAAAATGAAGGGAGAGAAACTTCTCAACCCCTGTTGAAAAAAGGATTTATTCCTTTGTAGTAAAAAGGGAAAGAGACAACGAAAAAATAAAAATAATAAAAGATAACACAAATCAGAAGGAAAAAAAACTTTTTTTGTCTGAATATAAACAATTAGTTTGTTAATCAAATTTTGCATCCTAGTGATTCAAAGCATGACTTTGGAGTAATCGACTTCCGCTGCAAAATATAAGATATATAATTTGTCGATTTCTTTCTATCGATCCTACAAATGGTATCAGATCCAGGTTGTTTTTCGTGTTAAAAAATTATTTCTTGTAACTTGTTGTTATAAGATATTTGTTAATAATTTTGTCAAATTTTGTATAAGAAGACTCTTAAAATAAATAAGAGAATACATGTTGCTCACTTGTTAGAAGACATAGGAGAACAAATATTTGTTGAAAATTAGAACAAATTTTTTAATCAGATAGGTTGACTGAGCCCTGCAAATTCGGGGTTTATGTTGTTTCTTTCATGAATTTTCAAAGAAGTAGAAATTATTGATGTTGAAGATCTGATTTGAAAAATAAAAGGAAAGGGGTAGATGATTTTTTTTCAACATATCTGATGTTATCAACTATTATTTAAAGTATAACAAAAACTATGCATAAGGTTTTTTAATTTTATGAAGTTGTTTTTGTTTTTTGAGGAGAAAAGACATAAAGTGACACCTGAAATTGTCTCCAATTTTCAAAAAGACACCTATATTATGCAAGCGTCCTATTATCCCCCTAAACAATTCTGAACTGAAATTATTATATCATTTATTGTCTACATGGCATGGAGAGCATATGCACTCTCTTAAAGAGCGTGACCAAACAAAAAAATGAATATTATTTTATTTTTACAAATATTTTCTATAAAATTCATTTATTGTTTTTTTATTATTTTAACTTTTTCTCCTTATTATTTTTTTCTTTTTCTTTCTTCCTTATTCTTCAAAAATTCATTTTCATCTTAATTGAAGCTCCTCACTTTAAATATCACTTTTTATCACAATTTCCTCTCCCTTTTAAACTATTATTAGTTTAATTATCTCTTTAATTTAAAACTATATCTAAACCTTATATTACATTCGAACAATTTGATAAGCACATTAGATTTCAAGATGATTAGTAGGTCTTATTTAGTTTTTAAATCCAAATTTCAATTAAACTTTTTCAAATTTCGGAGAATTATGATTCTTTCAATATTATCATTTCTAGTTTTGAAATTATATGAAAATGAGCTAAACTAATGAGTTGATTAGGAAGTATCATATAATTTTGTTTTATCCGATTTCAATTAAGTTCTTTCAATTTTTGAAAATTAATTTATTCTTTTAAAATTATGATTCTAATTTTGGATTTATATGAAAATGGATAGTTGATGATACTTCAAAGTTTTAAATTATTTAGAAAAATAATTAATTTTTTTATCAATAATTTAGTAAAGTATAAATAATATCATAAATAAAATTTAACCGGAGAAGAAGAAGAAAAAGAAAAGAAAAGAAAAGAAAAAAATGAGAGTGAAATTCAATTTGACATGAGGGGTGGGAGGTGAAGAAAAAAAAAGAACATGGACAAAGGTGGAAGATGAAATGAAACTTAAAATAAGTCAAAATTAAAATTCAAAAAGTAAAAGAGAGAGACAAAAAAAATAAAGGAAAAATTTAAAATGAAAAAAAAATATTTTTAATTAAATTAACACGTGTCATGCATCAATTAGTGTGTGCATACACTTGCTTCTTAAAATTTGGGGCTGATCGAAAAATATTATAATAATACCGATTCATAATTGTTTGTTGGGGTAATAGGACATTTATAAAGTTAAAATGTATTTTTAAAAATTCGGGATAACTTAAATGGTTACTTTGTCTTTTCTCTTTTTTGAGATGATATATGACCTATTTACAGTAAAAAGACCTAAATGTTGGCTGTCACTATCTTTAAAAAATAAAAAAATTAGATAATACTCTCTGCGTTTAAAAAAAGAATGTTCCTATTTCCTTTATAGTTTGTTTAAAAAAGAGTGACCCCTTTCCTTTTTTGGCAACACTTTAACTTTAATTTTTCTCGTAACATGTTTAAAATCGCAAGATTAAAGAACATTTTGATACATTTGACATAACTTTAATTTAGAATCACAAGATTAAAAAGTTTTTTTTCTTTTCTTAAACTTCGTTCCAAATTAAATTAGGTCAACATTTTTAAGCAGAGGGAGTATTATTTATTGGGTTTTGAAAATGTCTCTTTTTCCCTTATTTTCTCTAAAGTTGTTCCGTACAAAAAAGTATTAGTACTATTTTGTTCCTTTATAAAAGACAAGATCAACTACTATTGATACTTTACGTTTTGGAAAGAGCATGTACCTTAAATTAAATATTTATTCATATGAAAGAGTAGTCATTATTAATTTTGCTTACCATTAAAATTAACGAAAAATATAATTGGTAAGACACCAATTTATCACGAAATGGCACGAGCAAGAAAATGTTGAGAATTTTGAAATTTGTGTGAAAAGTTGAGAGTGATTGGGTAATCTCATTAATATCTTGTACACAAATTATCCTCAAATAGTAAAACCACTTTCTCTACTTTTTAAAATCACTTTTTAAAAGTCCAATATGTAATCATTATTTTATGTTTTACATTGCCCAAGAAATTTAATTTATACTCTTACAATTTTTTTGTTAAGTTCTTTTATGTTTCTACTAATTTTTCGGTTACCAAGTTACATACACATTTTAATTCTAATATTATTTTTTGAAATGTTGAGAGGAAATAAATTTTAAAAAAATTATTATTATGTTTTTTAAGTTTTTGTGATTTTGATGATAGTACTTCTATTTTATGCTAGTTGTATTATACTATACAATATAAATTATTATTATTATTATTATTATTTTGTGTCTCTTCCATCTCCATCAGTTGGAAAGTGAAAAGTTTGTGAAATGAATGGCCGCTGAAAAGTAAATGCAACAAAAAATAAAAGTTTCGTATTTAAATGGCATTGGTGGGAACGTGATGATTTATTTATTTATTCATCGTAGAAAATGGGATAATGGACAAATTAGGTCAATAATTGAGGTTTATAGAGCAAAAAAAAATATGTTGTCCAGTATGTACGTAGAAAAAATATTTTGGCTTAAGGTCTTAAAAATTTTAAAAATATCAACTTTAATATATTTCAGTGTAATTTTCACATATCGTCATTTAAAAAGAACTATAATTATGCTTTAGTTATAAATTTAAACTATGGTTTGTAGATATTTGAGGGAGGAGTGCGACGAGTAAGATTGGGAGAGTAAGTGGAGAGGCGAGTGAGAGAGGACAAAGAATGGAGAAAGCTGAATTGTGTGTGTGTGTATATATATACTAGATGAGCGTTGCCCGTGCTAAGCACGGGCTCAACGTTTAATATTTTAATATTTTATATATTTATTATCATTTTATTTTACGATGTATGTTCACAATATAAATGCATTGTTTATTAAGCAAATTGACAATATGAAGAAAGTGAACATCAAGAGTAGCTGAATGTTAACAAATTATCAATTAATATTTAGGAGTTGCTGAATTTGTATGCAATACTGATACAGGCTTGCAGACATGCTTTCAGCTGATGATGCTGTAGTTGGGAGCATTATAGGTATTTATAATGGACCTAAATTTAATGAGTTGCATATTGAACAAACAAAATTAATATTTCAATGAGAAAAATTAGTGAATCGAACACATTATAGCTGCCAAATTTGTTCATAATATATTTTTATGTGAATGTCATACTACTGAATGTCCAAGTGAGATACTTACATAGTTTAACATTTTCATTTGTGGGAATACTAATTACATACATTTACATACTATATAAAATTAGACAAAAACAGATGCATCTTTCATGCTTGGATCTTCTGAATCATCTTTGATAAAAAAATCACATGTTAGCACAGAATAGCATCACATAACTTATACAACACAAGATGAAAAAAATATGTATTATATACATGAGTAGTATAGTATATACAAGAGTGGTAAGAGGACGACCAAGGTATAGTGGTCATTTTATATTAATAACAAATGGACAAATTTCATTTTCAAAAGCAAGAAGGGTAAATATGTAATTTTATATTAAAAATCATTGTCTATATAAACTTCACAAAGCACTCTGCTGTCTCAAGTGGATAAAGGTCTGTTAAATAAGGGATTAGTTGGTACTACTTACCACACACCGAGAGAAAAGTGAATTACAGGAGCGAACAACTATCCCAACGAAGTCGAAATTCTGTAAAGTTAATGGCAGAAATCATTAATTAAATTTGATATAAATGCAAAGGCTGATTTTGAACAATAAATTATAATATTATAATTTAATTAATAATAGTGAATGTGTACAGAAGATTTATACAAGCAAAAAAACTAAATTGATGTAAATACAAAACATTAATATGCCAGCTTTCTTGAAATTATTACTATATTTATATTATATTATATTATATATATATATATATATATATAAAAGAGTAGGAACAAAATACCTGGATTTTGAACAACAGAAGACCACACAAATTTAAAATTAAAGTATATGTTAAGAGCAGAAAAGAAAAATGAAGAGCTACTTAAAGGTTGAATGGAAAGTAGAAAAATGAAGAGTTATTTAAAGGTTGGATGGAAATTTCTACATAAAAGATATTTCATAATGTGTGATGAATATTCAGCCACTTGGTAAAAAAATAATGGATAGGTAAATATTACATCCATTTATAATTAAATAATAATAATAATAAAGTTATATATAAAATAAAAAAGAAGTAACAGTCTTACTAAAAGCCTGAATATGTAATCAGTAGCCTACACCCCATCGCTAAAAGCATAAAAATGAAAGCATGCATTTGTTATTGTGTAAAGCAATATATATTTTCTTTAAGACACATATCATTTTTACTGCTGTACTACATCTTGTGTAATTATTATAACCACTTCCCCTATCTTTTTTTTTTATTTTAAATTTAAATGTTAATCTAGAAAGAAAAAGAAATTATAAACACTTCTTGTACATGTACAGATATGTTGCATATTTTTTTAATTAATTATAATAATTATAAATTATACTATTCATATTTTTTTGCTTAGAGATCTTTGAGATTCAGACAAAATCAATGAACATATCAGAAATTAAAAATTTTTATTTTAAATTTAAATATTAATCTAGAAAGAAAATAAAATTAAAAAAAGGAGGGAAAGTCTTTGCTAAAAGCCAAAAAAAATGAAAACTACACTACTGCTAAAAGCCTAAAAAGCACGAGCCTACACCACTTCATTTGTTATTTTGTAAAGCAATATATATTTTTTTAAGACACGTATCCTTTTTATTGTTGTAGTACATCTAACGTAATTTATATAATAGTAATTCCCCTACTCATAAATGTTTTTCCTATAGTAGTTGCATGTGGTAAATATAATGAACCAGATAAATATGATGTGGGGAGACTTAGCCAGCTCTTCTTTCTGCATTCAAAATCACCTTAACCGATCATTGGCGAAGTCACTAGTCATGAAGGGTATATCTCAAGATGCCAAACCATCTAAACTTCATGTATCCCATAAATCAAGTAGAATATCAGTTCTGTCAGAGAGCTTTAACACCATATCACTGAAGATAGAGAGATTCACATTCTTGTGGTAGATATTCAGGCAGGGAAGTGAGATTGACAAACCCGGATGCAAATTTTCAAGTTGGGAACACACCAAATAAAATCTTGATTTTAGTTGTGTGTTTTTTTAAAACAACACCAACCCTCATTAAGACTTCGAGATTAACTTATGTCATGTTTGGTTACCAGAGGAGGCAAGACAAATTACACAGCTTTCATTCAAATGTTTGATGCTCATGAAAAAACACTACCCAGAAATTACATGAGAACAACAATAACGATAATAAACAAACTGGGAAGGGTAGAGAGTACTCAAACCTTACCCAACCTAAGAGATAGAGAGGTTCTTCCTGATAGATCCTCGTCTCAATGGAAAAAGTCCAATGCAGTCCAACGAAAGAAGTAACGAAAGTACAAGAAACAACATATCGAAACAGAACAAAAACTACAACAAAACAAAACAATAATTGAGATACAAGAAATCAACAAACAGTAAAGAAGTGGAAGAACAAGAAACTACAGGAGCAATACTACAACTACTAATATGTACGGACAACAAGACAGCACACTGCTACCTACCAACCTTCTGTCATAATCCATGTCCTCCACACTCTCCTATCATGTCCTCGGTAAGCTGAAACTGTGTCATGTTCTATCTAATCACCTCTCTCTCGCCAACTTAGTAACAGGATGCATAAACACACATATAAATCAAAACACTCCAATTGAGTTGATTATTTCCCAAACACCAGAAAAGGAAAAGCAAACTACACAGGCATACACCCAAGCAAGACACATAAAAGAACATAATCTTCCAGTATCATTAAGGTCAACGTAACATATATAACTGATACACAATCTTATGCAATTCATGGATGAGAAAAAGAAAACATACAGCAGAACCGAAGCCTCACCTTTTTATCATCCAAATATCAACTTCTTCCTTGATTGTCGCCTTTAAACATAAAAGGCACAAAAATGCTCAGTTTGAAAACACCTACACAAGTCACAAAACCAAAAAAAAAAAACAATCTTTTAGGCGAAAAAAAACAAAACCCAGATACCAAAATGTCGATCAATAATCATCAAACTAAAAATCAACAAGAAACCCCACAAATTATTGCTTCCTGCCATAGCCTATGCATGCTTAAAACAACTACACATTACCAAATTCACAAAATTAAACATTATATTTGAAACTTTGATAAATTGGGTCCGATTATACAATGAAAAACTAACCAATTAAAGGTTGATCAGACGATCGATAGATCAAAGAAGCAAAAAGGGCAAAGCGATAATTGAAGAGAGGTTTCAATGGAAAAGTGGAAATTTTACGGTTAACTGCTAATTGGCTGTTTGATTCTCCTATTAATTGGCCACGTTATTTTATTTGTAATTTCTGCTGTCATCCCTAACGAGATAAGGCAGTTCAGGGTATTTAAGTAATTGCACCTCTATATAGAATTCATTTTTCGTTTTCTCATTCGATGTTTAATATTTTTATCTGAATGAACTAAATTCAAATTTGCGTTAAAAATTTAGCGCATGGGTGGCTTGATGACATTTGCCTTTTAAGTCCTTTAAATTTTAATAATTTCACATTATTTTTTATAATATTAAAGATTTTTTTAAAACATAAATATCCTCCTAATATATATCCAAAATTTTAGAGACATATTTATACTATACTAATGTCTTATTATTCATAATATTATTTTATAAGTAATTTTATATCCCTTTTCATCTTATGTGATACTATCACCCATATAATTTGAAAAAATTGTTAGCACGTGTCAGGTTCAAAAAATAGTGTCACGTAGATCAAAAGGGAATAGAAAATTATTTATAAAATAAGTTCGGAAGAGTAATAAAACCTTAATATAGTATAAGTATCTTTGAGATTACGGACATATGTTGGGAATACTTATGTATTTACCCTAAAAAGAATAAAAGATCTATATTTTAGAAAAAAATTATTTACTTTTTAATAAAAATAATTTAAAATTTTTAACTAAACAATTCAAATATTCTACAATAACAATAATGTTTTTACAATAATATCTAAGATACTACATTGAAAATACATAGTAAACATGTTATTAGTCTAAATAACTCTTCACTGTTATAAATAAGAATATTATTCGAAATATTAAAACTAAACTAAAAGCCACGGTTATGAAAAAGAAAAAAGAAACAATACTATTCTTTTTTAGGCATATATACTTCAAAGTTTTAGAAAATAATATTTGATTTTAGATTATTAATCTTATTGAAACACATTTAATTAATATAAAATACTTTTTAATAAATGTAATATTATATTTTTTTATAATGTTGATTCAAATTTAAAGTTCCTAATAAAAAATCATTGATGAAATGATAACACATTTGTTTTTATAGCATCAATGATTTTTTAAACTATCGTATCATCACCAATTGTCTAGCATGATACATTAAATACTATATTTTATAAATGATACATTATACATTCAATTTGTTGTATGAGCATTGAAATGTTCAAAGGTGATGTATGTATTAGATTAGTAGTATTATGTTCATGTTCCAGCGCAGATCCAAAGTATGTTAATTTTTTTTTCTTTTAATTTATGTGACACAAATGAAATTCGAAAAGTGAATTTAAATTTTTATGTGTTCTCCAAAAAAAAAAATTTAAAATTGTTAATTTATGTACCTTTTATGTTATTTTCGAATAATATATATTACTCTATCTGTTTTATTTTATGTGATACAAGTGATCTTAGAAATGTAAACGAAATTTCTTATATGATTCTCACATATTTTTAATTGTCATTTTATTGTGATTCACAGTACTTTTTAGTTTTTACGCTATTTTCAAACAATATATGCAACTTTTTTTTTGTTTCGATAAAAATAAGGGAGTAAACCAAATTTCATTATGTTTTTTAACTATGTTTTTCTAAAAATAAATTATATTATTCATATTTTTTTGGTTAGAGATCTTTGAGATTCAGACAAAATCAATGAATATATCAGAAATTAAAAAATTTTATTTTAAATTTAAATATTAATCTAGAAAGAAAATAAAATTAAAAAAAGGAGGGAAAGTCTTTGCTAAAAGCCAAAAAAATGAAAACTACACTACTGCTAAAAGCCTAAAAAGCAGGAGCCTACACCACTTCATTTGTTATTTTGTAAAGCAATATATATTTTCTTTAAGACACGTATCCTTTTTATTGTTGTAGTACATCTGACGTAATTTATATAATAGTAATTCCCCTATATTTTCTTTTTTTTATTTTAAATTTAAATATTAATCTAGGAAAAAAAGAAATTATAAACACTTCTTGTACATATACATCTATATGTTTCATATTTTATTTATTTATTATAATAATTATAATTATATTATTATTCATATTTTTTTGGTTCGAGATTTTTGAGATTCAGACAAAATGAATGAACATATCAAAAATTAAAATTTTTTATTTTAAATTTAAATATTAATCTAGAAAGGAAAAAAATTATAAACACTTTTTGTACATATACATCTCTATGTTTCATATTTTTTTGGTTAGAGATTTTAAGATTCAGACAAAATGAATGAACATATCAGAAATTACAATTTTTTATTTTAAATTTAAATATTAATCTAGAAAGAAAATAAATTATAAACACTTCTTGTACATATACATCTCTATGTATATATATATATATATATATAAAATAAAAAAAAAAGAGAAAAAATCTTTGCTAAAAGCGTAAAAAGTGAAAATAGTAGTTTACACTACTGCTAAAAGCCTAAAAAGCAGGAGCTACACCACTCCATTTGTTATTGTGTATAAAGCAATATATATTTTCTTCAAGACACTTATCATTTTTAGTGCTGTAGTACATCTTATGTAATTATTATAACCACTTCCCCTATCTTTTTTTTTTTTTTTTTAATTTTAAATTTAAACATTAATCTAGAAAGAAAAAGAAATTATAAACACTTCTTGTACATATACATCTCTATGTTTCATATTTTTTTATTTATTATATATTAATTATAATTATAAATTATTATTCATATTTTTTTTTGTTTGGTTAGAGATGTTTGAGATTCAAACAAAATCAATGAACATATCAGAAATTAAAAAAATTTATTTTAAATTTAAATATTAATCTAGAAAGAAAATAAAATAAAATAAAAAGGAGGAAAAATCTTTGCTAAAAGTCAAAAAAATGAAAATTACACTACTGCTAAAAGCCTAAAAAGCAGGAGCTACATCACTCCATTTGCTATTGTGTATAAAGCAATATATATTTTCTTCAAGACACGTATCATTTTTACTGTTGTAGTACATCTTATGTAATTATTATAACCACTTCCCCTATCTTTTTTTTTAAAAATTTAAACATTAATATAGAAAGAAGAAGAAATTATAAACACTTCTTGTACATATACATCTCTATGTTTCATATTTTTATTTATTTATTATACTAATTATAATTATAAATTATTAGTCATATTTTTTTTGGTTAGATATTTTTGAGATTCAGATTATATTTTAAATTTAAATATTAATCTAGAAAGAAAAAAATTATAAACACTTTCTTGTACATATATATCTCTATGTTTCATATTTTTTTATTATTATAATAATTATAATTATAAATTGTTATTCATAATTTTTTGGTTAGGGATTTTGAGATTAGACAAAATGAATGAACATATCACAAATTAAAATTTTTTATTTTAAATTTAAATATTAATGTAGAAAGGAAAAAAAAATTATAAACACTTGTTGTACATATACATCTAATAAAAATAGTCAATTTTTGAGAGATTAAAGATGCAAGTTTAAATTAGAAGAAGAAGAAACCGACCTAGTGTAAAACTCCATGTGAAAAAGAACCCACCATTTTTCTGCCGGTCCCTACACCTACACATACACAATTAATAAATCAAAACAATTCATGAGTAATTTAAATGAAAAGAGCCCAATTATAAAGAGAAAAAAACAATACAGTTACCATGAGAAACAGAGAAGAAAAGCATGACAAACGATGAAAATATAACGCCCCATTGATAGATAGATAAAATTTTTAAAAATATGTTTCTAAACCTTTTGGGATATTTAAAAGGGGTTTTTTTATAAAAAAAAATTTGGTGGGCAACTGGCATAAATTAGAGAACCTAGAAAATAACGAAATCACTATATATATATATATATATATATATATATATATATATATATATTCACTTTGGAGAATTTTTTGTTTGAAGAAAGACTGATGTTGTACAAAGATGGAAGAGAAAATGAATGAACATATCAGAAACTACTATTCTCTAACCATGTTTTACCAAAGAAAGAAAACATACCTGAAGTTTTGAGTTGCAAATTGATTAATAGTTGTTGAAAGAAGAGAGCTGGAAGAAATTATGTTTGAGTAAGTTTTTGTGGTAAGGATGAATTGAAATTTTTTTTTGTTTAAAGAAAGACTGATATTGTACAAAGATGGAAGAGAAATGGATCTGCAAACATTTGCTATTGAAATTGAAATTTGTCCCTTTTTAATGTAAAATTACATATTTGCCCTTCTTGCTTTTGAAAATGAAATTTGTCCATTTGTTATTAATGTAAAATGACCACTATACCCTTGGTCGTCCTCTTACCACTCTTGTATATAATAGTAATATATATATCAAATAATTTTATATATACACCTGATATATCAATCAAATAATTATAAATGTATAGAAGATAAACGAGTAAAGTAAGAGAGAGAATAAAAAAGAAAGAAAAAGTCAAAGAATTGTTTTCTTTTTGGGAGGGATAAAATAAGTCATTTTGGAGTCAAAGGGCTATTTAGTCATTTAACCGTGTCTTGCCAATTCATGCCATCGAAGTTTCTTTCGATTTAGCACTACTCAAATTAATTTGCAGTAAGTTGTACAATTTTGTTTTTGTATGCAAAAACTTATTATTTGTACTTGAATTATTAAATATACCTCTTACTTCTATATTTTTGAGGAAAATTATTAAATGACTATGGCAGATGTATAATTTAATTTTGGTTGTTAAAAAATGATTTTATGAAAAATTGTGACTATTATGAAAAGTCGCGACTTATTTTATTTTCAGAACTAGCTTTTCCCTTTCAAGAATAGTTGTGACTTTTATGAAAAGTTATGACTTTTATGAAGAGTTGCGACTTCTATGAAAAATTGCGACTTTTATGAAAAATTGTGATTTTTATGAAAGATTGTGACCTTTCCAAAGGTTGTAACTTTTCCAAAGAATTGTGACATTTTCTATAAGACACAATAAACATTTGTTCACACTAACTTTTGTTGTCTATAAATAGAGGAATTTCCTTTCACTATAAAATAACGAAAATTTTGAACTATTTCTTCTTCTTTTGGACAATTAAATAATTTTGTATTTTGCTCTTGTTAGATGAATCACTGACACCATTATTTTTGTTTCGATACACTGGTGAAAAGAATCGTTCTATCCTGAGAGGATCTATTCGTTTGAATCTCGAGTACTAGAGGGGAATAATTTTTTTAAGGGAACACGGTGCATTTAGTGTGCTCAGTTTTTTTCCCATTTTGTTTCACATCATGGTATGTTTTCTACAGGTATTAATATATTTATGCTTATATAATAAATTATTATTTTTGAGTACATGTCTTAAATTTTGTTGTTTATATTTCTGCAAAATTATTGTAAAAAGTATTTGTTACTACACATTAAATAACAAACGTTAATTGTGTGTCTAAACAAGTTTTCTCTTCTGGAACTGTTGAAGGTACGATAAAAAAAGCCCTTACAAATCTCTAATTTCTTGTCAACAACATCATTGCTTCGCATACAAGGATGACATTTTGTGTTCTTTAGAAAATCCTCTAAAATTTATTATCTTTGCATGCCCATATATTTTTTGTTTTATTCTGTTGTTATTGTTATAAATTCATTGAATGAGTGGATAGTCCATAAGGTTGGTACAAGAACAACCATTCATATTCACTAGGTTACATGAACCTTTTTGGATAAGAATGTATCTATTTATTATGATACTTAATATGATGACCTTTGGAGTGATTTCTCACTCTATAAATAGGGTTGTTCATTCACTATTGTAATATATACATATGAGACTTACATACACTTGAATAAGAAGAAAATTCCCCTTCTTTTATCTACTTCTCTTGTCTTCTTCTCTTTATGATTATATTTTTATGAGATTGATTTTATAACACGTTATCAGCACCAGTCTCTATCCAATTAAGATTGTGTTTTAGTTTTTTCTTTAACTCATGTTTTGGTTGATCTCGTTATAAGAATCAAGGTATTATATGCATAAAATCAGGTATGTATTTTCTAAAATATTTTATTGATTTAGAATACAATAGTATTCGATCACTAACAATTATCAGGAACCAAAGACATACAACTATTGGTTGAATATGACATGCTATACAAAACTTCTTAAATGGAAGAAGGTATAAAATTTTAACAGCATGAGTTTGAATATTATTTTGATTGTTTTGAAAGTCTCAAAGAATAAATCATGTTGTACTTCGGTTTATTATACCGTTGGTTAAGGGTAAGACGCTGGATTCAAGTTTCATCGCACCAAAAGGGTAAGACATCAGGTTAAAGTGCGGATGCACCATAATGAAAAATATTTGAGGATAAGACAATAGGTACAAGTTCTATCGCACCAAAAGGGTAAGACATCAATTAGAGTTTTTTATGCACCGTGATTGGGTTCAAGTCCCATAGAATTATGGCGTAACACTCCTTATATGGGTAAGACATTGAGTTTGAGCCAATGTACCATAGTGATGATAAAATTATGACTAAGAAAAAAAATATATTTTTGATGAAATGTCTTGAAATTCATCATATTGAATTTGCTTCATTACTTGAAAAGAATGTGGTAGCAACATGTGATAACTCTGAAATCCGCCTGTTGACTTTCTCCATCCAATCATATGAATGTGGTAGCAGCGAATGATTAGTCTGAAAGATGAAAAAAAATTAATAATGCGAGTAAGAACGTGGAGGAACAGAATTATAATAGTCATCATTGTGATAATGATAAAAGGAAGAACACTATGAGTTCTTCAAATAGTCCTTCAAAATGTGAAGACAATTTTTATTATCAAAATGGTATGAAAGGTTATTAGACTTGTGAATGTTGTCAACCCAATAATTTGACAAGTTTATAACTCCTCTATCATGATACAAGAAGATAAAGTGATGGTACACTTGATCTTTCGAAGTGATGTTGAGGTGTGTCATAGAAATATGATGAATTTTAAAGTCATGACAATGTGATTATAATGCAAATTTATGAAGTACATATAAATAATTAGTCCATTCCTTGAAGAGAATGTGACTTGTGATGAGTATCGTGAATGCTCGACCATTCTATAAGAGAATGGGTCTAGATGTGATAAAATTATTATGGGTTGGATATATGCCACAACTCACCTCTATGGAAGGTTTGAGAAAAAAATGATATATGTCACTTCTCATCTCTACGGGAGATTTGAGATAAAAGAAATTTTACTTGGCAGAAATGGCTAATACGTTTTATACGTCACTATGATATGTTTATTGTGAACTACCGAAAGGGCAAAAGAAAAAAATAATTCTTGCCTATAAGGGTTGTGGTCATTATTGTGTGGCAGTACAAATTTGTCATTGGTTGTGTACCTATGGTACAACAAAAGTAATGCAAGAAAGACGTCTTGCTCGTAATGATTTTGACCATGACAATAATAATATAATTTCCTCCTTGAAAGAGATGTTCACCATAGGGATGGTGTCATGCAATATGTGATAGTACACAAAATTAATTGCAAGCTCTAACGAGTTGTGCTATTATCGGAGGAATAATATTGGGGTTGTAGTAAGCCTCAAGAGAAACTTTTTAAGTTTCGGATGAATTGAAAATAAATATTGAGACTATAAATCACTACAACCGAAAAGGGTTATAAATGTTTATGTAAAAGATTACCCTACTTTTCCTCTTGTTTGTTCCATACAAACATGTACATGCTGATGAAATCACATGTAAAAGTAAATTATAAGTGTACTAAAATAAAGATCAGTTGCATGACTGGTTGACCATTCCGATTAAATGTGATGCAAACGTGACTGAGAATTCAGGTGATTTATATGATGAAAAAATAAAAATTCTTCAAGAATTCTCTTGTGTTGTTTTTTCTCTTGATAAAATGATCATTGTACCAGCTAAGGTTGGGATTGTAATCCCCTAAATTTTTTGGAACATATAAAAGGGTGAATATGGGCCCGTTCACCTGTCATGTGGATCATTTGCAACTATATGATTAATGCATTTATGTGATGGTCACATGTATTTTGTTGTCAACTTACAAATTGGTTTTTGTAAGGTTCTTTGCTCGAATTGTTAAAATTAAGAGCACAGTTCCAAATTATGAAATTATATTGATAATGCTGGTTGATTTAGCAGAAATTGTATGCCTCCAATTATAGCTAAATCATGGTTATGAGACAAAACTCCCAAATAAGATTTGGTATGAGATAATTTTATTTAACATGTAGCTACACATGTATGCATCAAACCAACAAGGTTTCCCCATTAAAATTGGTTCAGGGTCAGGAACCATATAATTTTCATCTAAATTGTTGAATGTGCGGTCATGATTTTAATTGCTCCACCACGCACAAAGATGAACTTCCAAATAAGGTTGGAATGAATGTTAGATTTTCTAACATTAGGGGAAGAGATGATTGACATCTGAAAATTATGTGTGAGGTTAATTATGAATTATCTAGATCCTCGTTAAATAAATATGTGAACTTAAAGTTCAAGGGATAATTCAGTTGCATAATGTTGCAAATCAGTTGCCAGATGAATGCACTGACTCTATGATATAATTCAGCTTCAAATGCTTTAATGTGAAGTCCTTGAAGGACAAAGTCTATGATACGCCGGAAGCGTAATAGACCAATCGATTCCAAATATAAAATTTCTTGAAGAAGGAAGGAGCAAATGATCAATATGGTCATGATAATGAGGCAAGTGCTATAAAGGAGCACATTGACATAACACTTCATAAAATCTGGAAAAAGGTTCAGGTACCTGAAATAATGAAAAATGAAGAGATCTCGATAACTTATGTCTTGTTGGAATCGATATCAAATAACCATCGACAGTATTTTTGATATGAGGTAGCTCTCAATGATATAAATTGTGACGAGGATCTTGAATTCAAATCTGTCATATAGTGTGGACAGATAAATGGTTGGCCAAGTAAAATGCATAATTCAAGTATATTTTGTTTCACTTAGAAAAGTGACATTTTGGATTGGTAGTCCATAAATCAAGGTATAATGTCAGTGGGGTACAAATAAATAATTATGCGATAGTATAACAGTAATATATCAAATACGATTTGTGCCTTGGGGCATAAAGATTTATCACGAAAATCCTGACATTATTGGAGATGTTTTCTCTTTTGGTGGATGCAATGAGGTTTGTTTTGATCTGGCGAAATATGAAAACTTGAATGCATGTAATGAATAATTGTAATGTCTAGCTAGACAATGAAGGTTATATGAAAATCCTTGAAACAATCGAGGTGTCTGAAGCATATAAGAGTTTGAAAGAAACTTTTCCAATAAAGCTTCAAGAATCCTTATATGGATTGAAATAGTCAAGGAAGAAAAAGGGTACAAAAGAATGACCCTAATAGTCCTTGTATTTTTATGAAAAGGTTTTGGTAAGACGAAATTTTGTCTTGACCTATAGATTGATAATTTGACAAATGAAATATTTGTCTAACAGTGCACATACACTGAAAAGTTTTGATGCAATTTTATATGGATAAATCGCATTCATTGAGTACTCCAATGATTATGAGATTACTTGACATAAATGATAATTCAGTTTGATCTCAAAAGAAGGATGATGAGTTTCTTGGTGATGAAACTCTATCTTGGTGCAATCAGGGCACTAGTGCATCTTACTAACAATATTTGACTAGATATTTGTGTTGCAGTAAATTTACTGGCAAGATTCAGTTTCTCCCCGATAAAAGGACATTGAAATGGTGTTGAACACATGATTGAATATCCTCGAAGGACCGTAGTTATGGGCTTATTCTATTCCGACGAATCCAAGACAAAATTGATTGGTTACGCAGATGCAGAATATTTATCTGATCTGCATAAAGTTTTATCTCAATCACGCTATGTGTTTTCATGTGGAGGCACAATAATATCCTCGGGATCAATGAAGCAAATGTTGCTCTGCAGAAATAAAAGTCCTCCATGAAGCAAGTCAAAAGTGTGTCTGGTTGAGATAAATGACACACCATATTCAAGAAATGTGTCGTTTTTCTTTAAAAAAAGAATATACCAACCACAATGTACGAAGATTGGAGTCATCATCACAAGAAATTAAGTGATGATTTAATCAGGGGGAGTACAATACGCGTTGCACTCTTTTTCCCTTGATCGAGGTTTTTTTCTATTGGGTTTTCCTGGCAAGGTATTTAATGAGGCAACAAATGGTGCGTATCAAAAGATATGTGTACTCTTTTTCCTTCACTAGAATTTTTTCCCACAGGGTTTTTCCTAGTAAGGTTTTAACGAGGCACATTATCTATGGACATCCAAGGGGGAGTGTTATAAATTCATTGAATGAGTGGATAGTCCATAAGGTTGGTACATGAACAACCATCTATATTCACTAGGTTACATGAACCTTTTTGGATAAGAATGTATCTATTTATTATGATACTTAATATGGTGACCTTTGAAGTGATTTCTCACTCTATAAATAGGGTTGTTCATTCACTATTGTAATATATACAGATGAGACTTACATACACTTGAATAAGAAGAAAATTCCCCTTCTTCTATCTATTTCTCTTGTCTTCTTCTCTTTATGATTATATTCTTATGAGATTGATTTTATAACAGTTATCTATTTTTACTAAATTTTATTAGTGGATTTTATGAGTACTTTTAAGGATTTAAAGTTGATTAAAATGTTTTTTGAGGTATGTTTTTAAAACATGAGTATTTTTCTGGTCGAGTGATTTGTAATCATATCTTTGGATATTTCATAGTTTATTCTCTTTAATGTATGTTATTTCTCACTGTTTTGTTGTCTCCTTAAAATTGAATTGACTATTTTTCATTTTGTATGTATATGATCTCACTTGGACAAAACTTTCATACTTTTTTGTCACACCCCGAGCCTACACTATGAATGTGGCTGGTTCTCGAAGACCATTGTTGGACCTCACGAGAACCCTTGGCCTGACTTAATTAACTAAACGGAAGACTAAACTCAACTTAAATAAGAAATAAGACATGTTTAAAGAAAAGTACTTACGATATCTGGCCATGACGACACTCAAGTATCAACAAGAAACAATAAACTCTCAACTGATATACTAATGTCTACAAAGCCTCTAAACTGACTATAGAGAGATGTTGGGACAGACCCACAACATCCCAAAACTAAATTAATAAAAGTAAAATAAATAGATGTCCTCCGGAATGCAAGGAGTCTCACCACTGACTCTGGAGCTCAATCTGAATCAACAAAACACCGCGTGTTGATCCTGGTTACCTGCATCTTTATCATAAAATGATACAGGCCTACAGATATCAGTTCATTGAATGTACGAGTATGCGAGTTGTAAAGCTAAACAAAACTTAGGATTGAAAGGGAGTAAGAATGAATACTTACCTTGGCTCTGCTCAACTCATGATGTACTAACTCTTATTCGATATATGCAGTTAAAATAAATGCAATAATAAAGAAATGTAGACTGAAAACATGCTTGAACCTCTGAGTATATGCATATATACAAGTACACAATAATGTCTGAGACGTATATAAAGTACAATACTATTGTGTATAAAATATAGTAACTGATGTATATAAAAATACATTTACTTGTGGGAGATTTTCTAGCCGACAACCATCACTTAAGAGCTACAGTGATGATACAGTGGTCTACCGCACGCAGCCAGCGCATCCTATACCTGGCCAAAGGTATAAGACCTTAACTGCCTAATGGATCGACTAGTAACTGTGAAAACGAGTCATCTAAAAAGTATGACCCTTTTCTTCCCATGGTGGCTACATGGTTTATGGGGGCTATGAGTTATCTGAACTCTCCCCCATATCGGTGCTCAATACTACTCCCAAAAATATACTGGCTCTTACGTTTGAAAACATATTGATTTTGTGGTTTGATATTAGTGATCAAAACTTAGCTTTTAAAAATCTCTCTTGGAAATCATAGTTTTCTCTTCCTTCTATTAAACCTAGCCATAGGCTCTATGGATATCTAGCTTCCCTTCCTTGTCAGATATTAGGATCCCTAAATAACTCGTTACCCAATAGCTTAGACCCAAAAACAGTCCGGAAACATGGATTAAAACTAACAGAGATCAACAACAATTCAACCAACAAGAACTTTAAACTTTTCATCAAGAACTTCAAGATTTTTATTCAATTTAACTCTAAATTTCTATAATGAATCAAATTGGAGGGCGGTAAAAGAACTCAATACCTAATGATGTCACATATCTTGTTAGAGATCACCATCGACGAAATCTACAAACGAATTCTTGGCGTTCTTGCGTCTTCTTCTCCCTTCTCCTCTTTTCTCCTTTCTCTCCAAGCCGTAGCTTATTTTCTAAATGTGAAAAATTATTGGGGTCATCTTAGACCCCAACTTGTTACCCCTAAAACGAAAATAATAATTACTGCAGGAAAAGACCAAAATACCCTAAACAAATCCGGGTTTGGAAACTTTACCTGTTCAACAACCCAACTTTCAAAAATTATATATCCCTCACGACCTCGAAAATCTGTAAACTTGACGTCGTTAGAAAGATCTTATGGTGAGCTTTCCATCCATATAAAGAAGTCCCCCAAAATTTTCATGAGATGAAAGTTATGAATGTTTGAAAATGACCAAAACTCACTTTTTAAATTTGGAAATTTTTCAGATTTCCTTACTTATTCCCCAATTTGATTATTCTTGTTCTTCTTAGCTTAACCTTAGTTCATTCTAGAATATGAGATGTTATATTTTACCTCTTCTAAATATTTTTGGTGTGAGTTATGACTATTTTCGACAAGCTTAATGTGAAGAATATGAAACAAAACATGTTCTAAATAAATGTAATATCTTAAGCTACAAACGATATGTCTATTACCATAGATTTGTAGTCCTTTATGTCCCAAGTCATTCCTGAGCATTTGATTTATCGATGTTAGACTCATTTTTATTTGTTTAATGTTCTAGAATATTTCTTTTATCTGAGTCTAGAATTCAATATTTTGATCTACTTGTACTTCCATAATGCAATAATTATATATACATATTTATGAAAAAGTCGTAGAGTTGCATTAATGAAACATCAAGAAGATTCAGCAATTTAATGAAGAACGAATTTCTAAATAGGTCAACAATATTATTTGTTGTTGTTTCAAATTTTTTTTTATCCTACTATAAATATTTTTAGAGTAACAAGTAACACTAAGAAAAAGTGGTGAAGGTTTGACCTCAGACAAGTAGATCAACTGTCTCTAACAAAAATTATTTATATTGTTGTGGTGTACATGTAAGACCCCAAAAATGAATTAGGTGAAGAGAGAACCTAACATGGTTGTCGTGATGGTCTAAGGTCTTAAAATGTTTTATAATGTGGGTTTGAGGCAGTGTCTAAGAGTTTAGGTGCATTGGAAGTCAAACGTCAAGGGACGACCAAAACGTTCAACGACTAAGTCACCTATGTGCCTTATATGTGTTTTTTTTGTGTTTATGTGTGATTCATGATTTTATAAGGTCCTTAAATGATTTATTATAGTGTATATAGGTAGTGTGTCAAGTTTTGTGAAGTGTGGAGGTCAAACGTCAAAGAACGTCTATGAAGTTTGAAAGGTTTGCCTTAAAACGTCCTTGTGTGTCTATGCATGTTTCATCGAGTTTTACGTGTTCGTTTTGGATTAAACTCATGTGTTAGGTCCTAAACTTGTATACTATCATGTTTGACTTAGAAACGTTCGGGTACGACTCCACATAGGACCTAAAAGGTCCCTAAAGGAGGACCCCAACTTAGAGCTCAACACCGCCAGGCAATGCCAATCGATGACCCAAACGACGGCCAGTCGACCAGGAGACGGCCCGTCAATGGAGCCTGAAGTATGGAAGGTTGGGGAGAAGAAGAAGGAAACAACGAGACCCTATCGATGGG
Organism: Solanum lycopersicum; assembly: GCF_036512215.1. Lineage (NCBI taxonomy): Eukaryota > Viridiplantae > Streptophyta > Magnoliopsida > Solanales > Solanaceae > Solanum > Solanum lycopersicum. The sequence continues at coordinate 29,906,801 of NC_090807.1, read as the reverse complement.
GCGTGGTCTCACCCACAGACCATCAATGATTGGTCGTCGATGGTGCTGTGAGGTTGCTGCCAGTTTCTGTTAAGAACTTGGGGGTTTTGGGAAATTCACCCCAAGTTTTACAAAATGTGAGGACGGTTTCTTTGAGTTATTATGGGTATTTTAAGAGTATATAAGTCATTAAATTCTCATTCCCTAACACCTAAATCAAACCACATTCCCTCCCAAAGTTTCTTCAAAAACCTCCATGAGAGTTCAAGGTGAACATGGAGCTTGAAGATGGTTCTTCAATGGAGTTTTTTCTTCAACTATCATTGGGTTCTTCGAATAAGGTATGAGAGTTTTTTTATCAAAGGCTTTCTATCACCTTAGAGCCAATTTCAAATATGATTTTCACAGATTTCAAAAAGATGAAAAGTCCATTTCTACTCCAAGTCTTGGGTTCTTGCATGAAATGTTTTCAAACACTAATATATGATAATATTGATGTTTTCCAGTGAAATTTTCCTTGAACCCTTGATCTTCACAAATCTCTCAATTTGAATAAAATATGAGTTATGTGATTATGCTTTCATATTGATGAATTAATGTGTAGATTGTTATGGACTTTTGATTCATGTATAGATTATGTTTAATTGGTTTGTAGGCTGTTTCAATTTTATCAATTGAGTATTGGATATTCTTAGATATTTTGACTATTAAGCCTATTGAATTGATATTGACTTAATGCTTATGAATTCTATTGTAGTTTTCTATGGGCTATTGGATTGAGTAATGATTGTATTCAATTGATGTCTAATTGGTCTTCGATTGATAAATCTATATTGCATTGACTTAGATTCATTTAGTATTATGGTTTATGTATTGAATTGATGTTCATGGCCATTGGTAAGTGCCTTATGGTATCGAATTGGATGAATTAGCTTTAGATTTGAAGTGGTAAGATGGAGTGGAGTATGCTGCCCTAATTCCTTTTATTATATGTTAATTAGACTTCAATTATGTTGTGATTGATATGGTCCATTTATGGTGGCGGTGCTATGTGAATTGATGTGGCCTTGTCGGTGTTACTTTATGCAATATGATGTCATGGTCTTGTTGGCACTTCTTGAAGTATTATGATAATTTGAATAGTTGATTTATGTGAAGTATGATCATATCTATCTATATGTGAAGGAATGTGAAAGTATGTGTTCTTTCTACATATGTTAGGAAATCATGTAGACTATGACTATGTTCTTATATGTGTAGTCTTATATGTTGATACATGATTGTTCCTACTTGACTATATGAGTTGTGATGGTTATATTGATGATGATATAGTATGTATAGGATGACATAAAGATGATAGGGGTCATTCTTAAGTGCTTAAAAGAATGATATGCTATACATGATAAGGGGAAAAATGTTATGTCTTGTTTGGTAGACTCGTGTCCCTTACTTGATATATGTATCAATGTTATGAGATTATGATATGTCTTGACTAGGTAGGCTTAGTTCACCCTTGTCATGTATGAATGAAATATATGTGAGACAATAGAGGATATTAAAAAGGTCATGTATGTGGAAAATGTTATGTTATGAATGTTGTCGAGAGCCAAAATGGTATCCTTCGTGTAAAAGAATGGTGGACTTAGGGTTTATTGGCTTTAATGACATCATATCATCCTTAGGAAAGTCAAAATGAGCTATCTTAGTCTCCATTAAAAGGTAACCCTAGTGGACAACTTTGGTAGGGTGAATGTGATTAGTTATGAACTAGATAAGGAACCTTTTCATGTGATCCTTTAATGTCAATTACTCTATGAAAACCAAGGCTAGCACCGAGTGATTATGTTATGGGAATTAGCTCTACTTGAGAATGAGACTAGAGTACAATGTACCTCTACTTGAGAATAAAACTAGAGTGCATAAAAGCCCTTCATATTCCTCAACCATGTGCCTACATGGGAAGTGTCTTGGTTCTAACCTTGGCAAGTAGAACACCCTCATAGGAGTAGGTTAGTACTCCGGATTCCTTGTCAATATATCATGGTCTTTGTCGGTTATTGCCTATTCTCATCATATGAGATACCTAATAGCATTAGAGAAGTACTATGAAGTTTAGCTGGTATGGGACGCTATCTAGACATTGCACAATAGGCTTTGTAGGTGTTAGTTGGAGTCCCTAGGTCTTGTCCAAGACCTTACTTGAATGTCCTTTATGTGATGTATGAGTCTTAAATGAACTAAAGGATGTAAATTTAAGTTAAGAAAGTATGTTAAATGAATAAGTACGTACATAGAGTAGTTAAGGGTTGTCTAGTTAAGGCATGAAGGAGGCATAAGAATGGTCACTTCTTATCTTACCTAGATAAGTCTTAAGAATGACTCTAGTTAGGAAAAATGATTTTTTATGTGGACATGATCCAAATATAGGAAGTCTTAAGGATTATTTAGGTAGTCTTGAAGAGGTCAATCATGGATGTTATCTTCTTGATCTACTTAAATAAGTGTTTTGACACCCATTGATGATGAAATGTCATATTATCTGTATGTGGATATGTTTGATGTCTTGAAGTGTGTATGTTACTCATTGTAAGTAGTCTTGAGTATCATCTAGGCATGCATGCTTAGGGAGGTTGTATGAGCGGTTTTGTCTTTGTGTTGTTTAAGTGAGTCTTAGGACAGCTTTAAGTGGGATGATTACATACTATAAGATGTCTAAGGTGAAGATAAGCAATTTCACTGTACAGTGAAGGAATTCACTATAACAGTGAGTTGGAATTACTGTAAAGTGACTAAAAATTATGATATTTGGTTTATTGTTATCTTATGTGTTACTAAGTTGTTAAATATTTTTCTTATGCTTATAGTATGATGTTTAAATCGAAATTCATGAAAAACATGCTATTTACTAAATGTACCTTTTTCATGGTTTTTGCATGGCTTCCATATTTAGTACATCTAATGTGCCAACCCCTTCTCTTCCCTTTTTGACTAAAGTGTAGGGTTGGAAGTCTTGACGTTCCATGGAAGATGGATAGGTTTCTAAGGCTTGAAGATGAAGTATTGGTGAGTCCTCATCGATTCGAGGACAATATCCACATGTCCCTCATGTCATAGTCTTCATTTTATTGTCTTGTGTGTGATTAGTTACAAGTGTTGTATTTTCTAAAGTTTAGATGGTTCAAGTAGATGTTGTAAAGATTTAATGTTTTAAATGGATGTCTTTTGCTTGTGTAATGTTTATTATAGAGTTCTTCATGTGTGAACAAAGTTTTAAATTCTAACCTGTTTTAGTATGTTTATTATGCAATGAAATATACGAGAGGCTTAGATGAGACTTTTTGAAGTCTCATTTGCCGTGTGACGGCATAAGGATGCTCTAATTTCTGGGGTGTACTTGAGTGTTGTGACAAAGTTGGTATCAGATCATAAGGTTTAGTGAGTGTCTTAGTTATCTTATGAACCACATTTGGTATAGTCTTGTTTATAATGTGAAGCACACCACATTATAAATTGGAGGCTAGGAAAAGTTTCTCTTCTTAATTCATCTAACCGTGGCTAAGAGCCTTGTATAAGGTGTCTTTCCCTTGAGGGTGACATTATGAAGTTTGGGTTTAGGGAGAGAAAAGATGAGATATGATTCGTTGGATGAGGTGTAATAGTGTCATGCCCCGAACTACCAAGAGACACGGACATGGAACCAAGGACCACAAGTGATCCCAAGCTAACCCTGCCGACATGATCATGAGCATACTAAAGATAATAAACTGATGCGGAAGCTAAATCATAATTAAATCTGAAAAGATGGGGAATACCCATATTCTATAATTGAGATATTTAAAAGAAGGGGTTTAATACAAAGGAAATATTAACTCAATACTAAGCTAGTCTAACTATGTCTGATATAAGCCTCTAAACTGGACTAGAAATACTGGAACAAGCCCAGCTAAATCTAGCAAAAACTGAAACTAAATGACTAAAGACTGAAATGAAACTCATAACAATTGTCCTCGGAGAATGAGAACTCACCACTGAATCCGCTGAACTGGAGATCAGAAATTATTCTATGCATGATCTGGATGCTGAGAACCTGAACCTACATCACGAGAAGATGTAGCACATGTATGCGTCAGTACTTGAAAGGTACTGAGTATGTAGGATAGAGTAAAGCTGAAATAAACATAATTGAACAAGCATAAAAGCAAGTATAATAATCTGATATGATAAAGTGAATTCTGAGCTAACTAGATGCAATGACCAATTTATAACATGCTAAAACTGAATAGTGAATATATTGATAAATGGTCAATGCAGAGAGTCTGACTGATCTGCGGGAGATACAAATAATCGATAATAAAACCACATGATCTATAGTGGAGTCCGATGTATATGCCCCATCGAGAGGACCCAATATACCCTACCAAAGGTATAAAGGCATGCTGGTGTGATCACTAAACTAATCCCACCAGGGGACTTACAACCTACTTGGCTAGTAGTTGTGGGACTAATTGGGTACGCCGAACCCTAGTCTAACTCGGTATCATGCTACTCCCAATGAATTATGTAAATTATTTAATTATGTTTGAGTTTCTATAAATACTGGATAGCTTTTAACTGAACATTTAAACTGAGAATGGAATAATTAATCTGGTAATTATGCATTTATAACTGAAGCATATATATCTGAAATGTCTAAAATATCTGACCAAGCATGTGTAATTCAAGAACTAAAGAAATACATAGCTAGGGTTCTACAATTCATGCAATAAACTGAATAATAACATGATAATCTGATTTGGAACATATAACTACTAAGTTCACGAAGTTCTCTTGAAGTTCTAGAAACCCTAGATTTAATCATGATAATAGAATCAAGAATCTGACTGAAAACTAGGTACCCAATGGGTGAAAGGAACCCATTAGTGAAATCCCACATACCTGATGATGGAATCCACAGAAAAATACTTAATTTTTGGGGCTGGAACTGCTGGAGCTTATTGTGTTCTTGAACTAGGGTTCTTGAGCTTTTTCTCCTCTCTTGCTTCTAATTTTATAAGTTTTGATTCAGTGATTTGACTTAGATATGTTTTAGTTATGTTTCTAGGCTTAAACTAACAAAAATTTGATGATTTAGGGTCTAAACAACGTATCGTAAGGTTTAAACAAAGTGGGAAAGGTCAAAAAGACCCCTGAGAAAGTTGTTGTAGGATCAAACGACGACCAGGACTGACGGTCCGTCGTCTGACCCACGCCCTGTCGTTGGGTCCGTCGACTAGGCCTGTTCGATAGGCCTTTACTAAAATGGGAATAACTTTTTACTCAGATGTCTGATTTTAGCAAGGTTGGTGGATATGGAAAGATAATTGAAATATCTATTTGTGGGTAAGTCATGGGAGACGTAATTCATTTTATGCTAAGAGTTATGACCATTTGAAGTTGACCCAACTACATTTCCCCCTTAACTGTCTGCTAATTCTCACTTTCGGTCATACCTATTGACTGTAGGTCCACCTAAAGACTGTGCTAGTCATCCGTAGCTCTTTTTAGAGAGTGGGTGAATGGTATTCTCGATTGACGGTCACAGAATATGGATCGTTGTTTGACCTATGGACCGTATGTTCGTCCGTCGTCCAAGACTTAACCAATTTTTCTAGGCTGAAATTTTTAGGAATTTGTAATCCCATCGACAGTTGTGCAGGATGGACCGTTGTTCAGCATATGGTCCGTCGATGCCACCGTTGGTTGCACCTGCAGATTTTTCTGTGAAGCTAGTTTTTGGTCTGTTTTGGCTACAGGGTGTTACAGATAGAAAGAGGTTTTGATCTTAGGTTGGCTTGGTTACCTTTTGAAGGGTAGTTAGTTGGGAAACAATGGTAAGGTATATTATTAGAAATGTGAAGGAGTGGTTGTTCAGATAGATTGAAGTTCTTTAAGACCTCTACCATAGGAAGGGAGGTGATGAGATTTGAAAGAGTAAAGGTGAGTTCTCCTAGTAGGGGAATGTAGTGGTTAGATGATGAGACCTTAGAGAGTCTTTAGTTTTTATGAGATAGACCTTGGTAAGAAAGTATTTTAAAGGTTTAAGGTGTCTCGAGGGAGTTCCTTGTAGTGGACATTATGTTAACCTTGGAATGGGTTTCTCCTAAGTGGGGGAGTATGGTGAAGAGTATTGTTGTTGGGAGTAAAAAACCCTTAACTTCTCTTTATGTGTATATTCAAGCCTACAATAAAGAGTTCTTGATAACTTGATTTTGTAGGGGTTTTGTTGAATATGAATTCCATTAACTTCTTGCACTGTGTGTTTTATGGAGTCATGATTATGTTGTAAGATGTGTTTATATGATGTTACCTTGCACATTAGCTTGTTTCAATCATGAATTGCCTAAAAGTTGCATTTTTTAAAAGTTGCACAAATTCACTGTATAGCACTAGCAGTTCAGTGTAATGATTTTCAAAATTTGACTAACTGATTCTTTGGGATAAAATTGTTGTAATGTGGTTAAACTGACGTATATGATCATGATAATGAATATAAAGTGAGTTTTTGCTATTTGGAATGAAGCATGTGAATTTCATAACATAATGAGTTATAGAATGCCTTCTAGTTCTCTTGATTTTGTGAGATTGACGTTTTCTTCTTGATCATGTGCTATATGATATGGTCATGAGTTTCTAATTGAATCTATATTCTTGGAAGTGTTCGGAGAGTGGCAAGTGTCATTCGAGGACGAATGTTGTCCAAGTGGGGGAGATTGTAAGACCACGAAAATGACTTAGGTGAAGCTAGAACCTAAAATGGTTGTCGTGATGATCTAAGGTCCTAAAATGGTTTATAATGTTGGTTTGAAGCAGTGTCTAAGAATTTAGGTGCATTGGAACTCAAACGTCAAGGGACGACCAACACGTTTGATGACTAAGTCACATATGTGCCTCATATGTGGTTTTATGTGTTTATGTGTGATTCATGATATTATAAGATTCTTAAATGAGTTATTATAGTGTATATCGGCAGTGTGTCAAATTTCATGAAGTTTGGAGATCAAACATCATAGATCATCCATGACATTTGAAAGGTTTGCCTTGCAACGACCTTGTGTGTCTATGCATGTTTCGTTGAGTTTTATGTGTTTGTTTTGGATAAAACTCATGTGGTAGGTCCTAAACTCGTATATAATAATGTTTGAATTGGAAATGTCCGGTTATGACCCCACATAATACCCAAAAGTGTCCCCAAAGGACGAATCCAACTTAGAGCTCAACACTGCTAAGTAGTGTAAATCGACGACCCAAATGACGGCCAGTCGACAAGGCGACGACCCTTCGATTGAAGGCATCGATGGAGAATGAATTATGGAAGGTTGGGGAGAATAAGGATCAACCATAAGACCCTATCGATGGGGCGTGGTCTCACCCAAGGACCGTCGATAGTAGGTCGTTGATGGTGTTGTGAGGTTGCTTCCAATTTCTGTTAAGGACTTGGGGTTTTTGGGAAATTCACCCTTAGTCTTATAAAATGTGAGGACTTTTTTTTGAGTGTTTATGGGTATTTTAAGAGTATATAATCATTAAACTCTCATTATAACCCTAACACCTAAATCAAAACAGATTCCCTCCCAAAGTTTTTTCAAAAACCTCCATGAGAGTTCAAGGTGAAGATGGAGCTTGAAGATTGTTCTTCAATGGAGTTTCTTCTTCCATTATCATTGGGTTCTTATTGTATGGGAGTTCTTCATCTAAGGCTTTCTATAACCTTAGAGCCAATTTCAAAAATGATTTTCAAAGATTTCAAAGAAGATGAAAGTCTAATTTCTACTCCAAGTCTTGGGTTCTTGCATGAAATGTTTTCAAACACTAATATATGATAATATTGATGTTTTCCAATGAAATTCTCCATGAACCCTTGATCTTCACAAATCTCTCAATTTGACTAAAATATGATTTATGTGATCATGCTTTGATATTGATGAAGTCATGTGTAGATTGTTATGTGCTTTTGATTCATGTATAGATTATGATTAATTGTTTTATAGGCTGTTTCAATTTTATCAATTGAGTATTGGATATTCTTAGATCTATTTACTATTAAGCCTATTGAATTGATATTGACTTAATGCTTATGAATTCTAATGTAGTTTTCTATGGGCTATTGAATTAACTAAGGATTGTATTCAATTGATGCCTAATTGGTCTTAGATTGATAAATATATATTTAATTGACTTAGATTCATTGAGTATTATGGTTTATGTATTGAATTAATGTTCATGGTCATGGGTAAGAGCCTTTAGTATTGAATTGGATGAATTAGCTTTGGATTTGAAGTGGTACGATGGAGTGGGGGTATGATGCCCTAATTCCTTTTATTCTATGTTAATTAGATTTCTATTATGTTGTGATTGGTATGGTCCAATTACGGTGGCGGTGCTATGTGAATTGATGTGGCCTTGTCGACGTTACTTTATGCAATATGATGTCATGGTCTTGTGACCACTAATTGAAGTATTGTAAAGATTTGTTTAGTTAATTTATGTGAAGTATGATCATATATATCTATATGTGAAAGAATGTTAAAGTATGTGTGTATGTTAGGAAATCATGTAGACTATGACTATATTCTTATATGTGTAGTCATAGATCTTGATACATGATTGATCCTACTTGACTATATAAGTTGTGATGGTTATATTGATGATGATATAATAATGTATAGGATGACATAAAGATGATAAGGTTCATTCCTAAGTGCTTAAAAGAATGATATGCTATATGTGTTAAGGGAAAAGAATGTTGTGTCTTGTTTGGTAGACTTGTGTCCCTTACTTGATATATGTTTGAACGTTATGGGATTATTATATATCTTGACTAGGTAGTCTTAGTTCACCCTTGTCATGTATGAATGAAAGATATGTGAGACCTTATATGATGTTAAGAAGGTCATGTACGTGGAAAAGGTTATGTTATGAATATTGAAGTCAAGAGTCGAAATGGTATCCTTCATGTAAAGGAATGGTGGACTTAGGGTTGATTGGATGGAATGAAATCATATCATCCTTAGTAAAGTCATAATGAGCTATCTTAGTTGCCTTTGAAAGGTAGCCCTAGTGGACCTCTTGGTAGGGTGAATGTGATTGGGTTATGAACTAATAAGAAACCTCTTCAAATGATCCTTTAATGTCAATTACTCTATGAGAACAAAGGCTAGCACCGAGTGATTATGTTATGGGAAGTAGCTCTACTTGAGAATGAGACTAGAGTGCATAAAAGCCCTTCATATACCTTAATCATGTGCCTACATAGGATGTGTCCTAGTTCTAACCTATGAGGCTAAGTTTCGTGCACTATCCAGGTATGCCACCCAGCTTTGCTTCAGTCCACACGAGCGGATTCGCCGTTTTGTGAAGGGGTTGAGGTCAAATTTGCGGATTTCAGCCTTACAGGTAGCTGCTACAGCAAAATCATTTCAGGATGTGGTAGACTTTATGATAGAGGTGGAGGGAGTGAAGCCAGATGACTTCACCATGGCATCAACTACTAAGAAGTTTCGTAAGGGAGGTGAGTTTAGTGGTTCTTACTCCAGAGGGCAGAGTTCTGGAGGTTATACAGCCCGACCTATTCAGTCTTCACTGCAGGCTGTAGCTGGGGGTCCACCGCAGACCGGTCAACATTTCTCTGAGTTTGGAGGTTATCCCCAGACTCCATCGTTCTCACAGAGACCTATGCTTGAACCCAGAGAGTGTTATGGATGTGGGAAAATTGGACATATTAAGAGATAATGTCTAAAACAGAGTTATAGACCCCCAATAGTCAGAGGTAGAGGTGGTCATGGAAGAGGCCGCTATTCTGGAGAACGTGGTAGCCGAGGTAATGGTGGTCACCAAATCAACCGGGGTGGTGGGCAAACTGGAACTTCTGCAGCACAACATGGTAGGGGCAACGGACAGACAGGTGATAGGGCCCATTGTTACGCTTTCCCTGGGAGATCTGAAGCGGAGACATCTGATGTTGTCATCACAAGTAACCTTTTGGTTTGTGATTGCATGGCTTCTGTATTTTTTGATCCTGGATCCATATTTTCTTATGTATCTTCCTCATTTGCTACTTGTTTTGATTTACATTGTGATTTGCTTGACATGCCTATTCATGTTTCTACTCCGGTGGGTGAGTCTGTGATAGTTGAAAAGGTGTATAGGTCTTGTCTTGTGACTTTTGTGGGGAGCAATACTCATGTAGACTTGGTTATCTTAGAAATGGTTGATTTCGATGTAATTATGGGTATGACTTGGCTTTCTCCAAATTTTGCAATCTTGGATTGTAATGCTAAAACTGTGACTTTAGCCAAGCCTGGGACAGATCTGTTAGTGTGGGAGGGTGACTACACTTCCACTCCAGTTCGTATCATCTCCTTACTTCGTGCTAAGAGAATGGTTAGTAAAGGGTGTTTAGCTTTCTTGGCACACCTCAGGGATGATACTACCCAAGTACCTTCAATTGAGTCGGTTTCGATAGTCCGTGAGTTTCTGGATGTGTTTCCTGCAGACCTTCCTGGTATGCCACCGGATAGGGATATAGACTTTTGCATTGATCTGGAGCCGGGTACTCGCCCCATTTCCATACCCCCTTTTAGAATGGCTCCCGCTGAGTTAAGGGAGTTAAAGGCCCAACTTCAAGAATTGTTAGGAAAAGGCTTCATTAGACCAAGTGCATCCCCTTAGGGTGCTCCCGTTTTGTTTGTGAAGAAGAAGGATGGAAGTTTTCGGATGTGCATAGACTACAGGCAACTAAATAAAGTAACTATTAAGAACAAGTATCCTCTTCCTCGCATTGATGATTTGTTCGATCTGTTACAAGGTGCTTGTACCTTCTCAAAAATTGATTTGAGATCTGGCTACCATCAATTGAAAATACGGGCAACGGATGTGCCCAAGACTGCTTTTCGGACCAGATATGGACATTATGAGTTCTTAGTAATGTCTTTTGGGCTTACGAATGCCCCTGCTGCGTTCATGAGCTTGATGAACGGTATTTATAAGCCCTATCTGGATCTCTTTGTCGTTGTATTCATAGATGATATACTGGTATACTCAAAGAGCAGGAAAGAACATGAGGAGCACTTGAGAATTGTATTGGAAATGTTGAGGGAGAAAAAGCTTTATGCAAAATTTTCCAAGTGTGAGTTTTTGCTAGATTCAGTGTCCTTCTTGGGGCATGTGGTTTCAAAGGATGGAGTGATGGTGGATCCTTTTAAGATCGAAGCAGTGAAGAGTTGGGTAAGACCTACTAATGTTACAGAAGTAAGGAGCTTTATTGGTTTAGCTAGCTACTACCGTCGATTTGTCAAAGGATTTTCTTCTGTTGCTTCTCAATTGACAAATTTGACTAAGCAGAGTGTTTCATTTTATGGTCGGACGAGTGTGAAGAAAGCATTCAGAAGCTCAAGACTTTGTTGACTACTGCACCAATTCTCACCTTGCCAGTGGAAGGAAAGAACTTCGTTGTTTATTGTGATGCATCCTATTCTGGTTTGGGTGCAGTGTTAATGCAAGAGAAAAATGTAATTGCTTATGCTTCGAGGCAATTAAAGGTGCATGAACGTAATTATCCGACCGACGATTTGAAGTTAGCTGCGGTAGTGTTTGCATTAAAGCAATGGAGACATTATCTATATGGGGTTAAGTGTGAAGTTTATACAGATCATTGTAGTTTACAGTACGTTTTTACTCAGAAAGATTTGAATTTGAGACAGAGGAGGTGGATGGAACTACTGAAAGACTATGACATCACTATCTTGTATCATCTGGGAAAAGCTAATATTGTTGCAGATGCTTTAAGTAGAAAGGCAGGGAGCATGGGAAGACTAGCTCACTTGCAGGTTTCTAGAAGACCATTGGCTAGAGAGGTTCAGACTCTGGCTAATGACTTTATGAGGCTAGAAGTAAATGAGAAGGGAGGATTTTTGGCCTGTGTGGAGGCAAGATCTTCCTTTCTTGACAAGATTAAGGGGAAGCAGTTTATTGATGAGAAACTGATCCGGATTCGAGATAAGGTATTGCGAGGAGAGGCTAAAGAAGCAAAAATCGATGAGGAAGGTGTTTTAAGAATTAAGGGAAGGGTATGTGTGCCCCGCGTAGATGATTTGATTCACACTATTCTTACGGAGGCTCATAGTTCAAGGTATTCTATACATCCTGGTGCAACCAAGATGTATCGTGACTTAAAGCAACATTTCTGGTGGAGTAGGATGAAGCGCGACATTGTTGATTTTGTTGCTCAATGCTCGAATTGTCAACAGGTAAAGTATGACCACCAGAGGCCTGGAGGGACACTTCAGAGAATGCCCATTCCTGAATGGAAGTGGGAGAGAATTGCAATGGACTTCGTGGTTGGTCTTCCAAAGACAATGGGTAAGTATGACTCCATTTGGGTAATCGTTGATAGATTAATTAAGTCTGCTCACTTCATTCCGGTCAAGGTGACCTACAATGCGGAGAAGTTAGCCAAACTTTACATCTCAGAAATTGTTCGATTGCATGGAGTTCCACTTTCCATCATATCAGATAGAGGTATGCAGTTTACTTCTAAGTTTTGGAAAACATTGCATGCTGAATTAGGTACTAGGTTGGATCTTAGTACTGCATTTCACCCTCAGACCGATGGTCAGTCTGAGCGAACGATTCAGGTTTTGGAAGATATGCTTCGTACATGTGTGATAGAATTTGGTGACCATTGGGATAACTTCTTACCCTTAGCAGAATTCTCATAAAACAATAGCTATCACTCAAGTATTGATATGGCTCCATTAGAGGCACTGTATGGGAGAAGATGTAGGTCTCCCATTGGGTGGTTTGATGCATTTGAGGTTAGACCTTGGGGTACTGACCTTCTGAGGGAATCGTTAGACAAAGTGAAATGCATTCAAGTAAAGCTTCTAGCGGCTCAAAGTAGACAGAAAAAGTATGCAGATCGAATGGTTAAAGACTTGGAGTTTATGGAGGGTGAGCAAGTTTTGCTGAAGGTATCGCCCATGAAAGGGGTGATGCGGTTTGGTAAGCGAGGTAAGCTTAGCTCGAGGTATATTGGTCCTTTTGAAGTTCCGAAGCGCGTGGGGGAGGTAGCTTATGAATTAGCCTTACCCCCAGGACTGTCAGGAGTGCACCCGGTATTTCATGTGTCTATGTTGAAAAGATACCATGGGGATGGAAACTACATCATTTGTTGGAATTCGGTTCTTCTTGATGAAAATTTGTCTTATGAGGAGGATCCTGTTGCTATTTTAGATAGAGAAGTCCGAAAGTTGAGGTCAAGAGAGATTGCGTCCATTAAAGTTCAATGGAAGAATCGACCAGTTGAAGAGTCCACTTGGGAGAAGGAGGCCGATATGCAAGAAAGATACCCACACCTGTTTACGGATTCAGGTACTCCTTTTCGTCCTTGTTTTTCTTCTTGTGATCATTCGGGTACGAACGATGGGTAAATTGGTATCTATTGTAACGACTAGTTTATTCGATTTGAGCAGTAGAGTTTATTTCTGGTAATAACTGTCTGAGTCGACAGATCCCACGACGGACCGTCATGGGCACGATGGACCGTCGAGGGTGTCTCGTTCCAAAACACTTAGATTCTGAAAATTTGGGTACTGAGAACAACTCTCTCAACTTCGCAACGACATGGCAGGACGAACCGTCGTGAGCATGACGGACCGTCACAGACCCTTTAGTGAAATTTAGTCTCTAAACTTTGTGACGAAAGCAGCAGGACGGACCGTCGAAGGCACGACGGGCCGTCACAGGCTGCGTAACCCTGACTGGGTCGGATTTCTATTAAAAGTTTTAAGGGGCGTTTTGGACTATTCCTGCTTATAATTATAAAATTAGTGGGTTAATGTTAATAATTCAATTACTTGGGGTTAAAGGAGATAACCTTGAAATAAATAGTGGGTTATTTTATCATCTTTTATACTTAATTATATGCTAATTAGGGTAAAGGAAGAGGAGTTTGAATAAGGAAAAATAGAAAGAACAGAGAGAAAATAGAGAAACGATCGGGAGGAAGAGGAGAACGCAAGGAAAGCAAAGGTTTGGGAAAGTAGATTGCTTGATCACGAATTCTTCGGTGGAGGTAGGTTATGGTTTATGCTTTTCATAGTAAACTCTTAATAGCGAATGATATGTATTGGGTAGTATTGTAAAGCCTTCTATATGCTTAATTGTATGCTTGTATGATGTGATTATGTAATTGGAATGAATTAGCATGATGAAGATTTTGAATTTTTAAACATTAAAACCTCTCTGTTAATGATGATGCCTTAGTATAAAAGAAGGCTTGATGAACTAAAAGAATGAGGTTAATGGATCGGGTGTCACGTTCTGATATCAGGATAGTAGTAGTGGATCGGGTGTCACGTTCCGACACCAGGATAGTAGTAGTGGATCGGGTGTCACATTCCGACACCAGGATAGTAGTAGTGGATCGGATGTCACGTTCCGACACCAGGATAGTATTAATGGATCGGGTGTCACGTTCCGACACCAAGATAGTAGTAGTGGATCAGGTGTCACGTTCCGACACCAGGATAGTATAAGGAGGATCGGAGTGTCACGTTCCGACACCAGGATAGTAAAGAGAATGAATATTGAATTATGCTAATATACTCATATTTAATGAACCTATTTCCCAAATGAGTATGGTATGGAGGCTTGAGTCCTCATGGGTGTACTTGGCGTTATTTATCAATGATTCTTGTCCTTGTTGTTGCTACCTGTTGAGTATCGTAGTTGATTTTATGATATTATCTGATATATATAGTTTTCTATTTTGAGTTGGCCGATGATATCTACTCAGTACTTGTGTTTTGTACTGATCCCTACTTGTATGTTTTCTCTTTGTTAATCGTGGAGTGCAGCAAACGTACCGTCGTCTTCAACTCAACCGCAACTCTAGCCAGTCTATCACACCAGAATTCAGGGTGAACTATTGTTTCTAGCTTGGACTGGATCTTCTTCTTCACGTCTTGATGCCTTGAAGTTCTTGCATGGACTAGTTGTTCATTTATTTTAGCTTCTTAGATACTCTTAGATTTAGAAATTTGAGGATAGATTTTCTTGTGGTGATGACTTCCAGATTTTGGGAATAATAAGTGTTGAGTTTTAGAAGTTATTAATCTATTTTTTTAATGAGTTTTAATTCTTCCACATTATTTTCTGTTTATTATGGTTGAAATGTTGTGGTTAGATTGATTGGTTCGCTCACATAGGAGGATAAGTGTGGGTGCCACTCGTGGCTCGTTTTGGGTCGTGACATAACAAGACAATTATATCATCAACCATATATTATTATAATTACCTAAAAGATAAAAATAATTAGATAAAAAGATATTTTTAATCATTCATTATATATTCACCATTCTTGAGAGATGTGATAATGTCAAATCATTTAATTTTTGTTGAAATGTTCTTAAAACATACTAAAATTTTCCTTTTTTTTAAAATAATAATCGATTAATGAAAAGGTTGTTCAAACGCTTAGAAATATTATTTATGTCTGCCTGAAGCGTGAGTAAATTATCTAGTATACACACACACACACACACACACACATATATATATAGTCATGAGTTATTTCTTTATTTTATAAAGAATATTGACCGATTATTTTAACTAAATTATAGTTTTTATTATGCCTTTTATGAGAAATTAGTGACATATGTTATCGCGTAAAATGATATTGACAATATTTTCATTTTGTTCTCATTTCAGATATGGTTGAACGGGAACATGCTCAAGTTACTCCAAGTGGGAGTTCTCAAAGTCGAGCAAAGGGACAAGATAGAAGAGCAAGACGTCATAAGACATGTTTCCGAAGGGGTGAAATCATAGGGATTGATTTCCCAAAGGCGACACAAAATCTATCAAGGAATGAAAGGGTCATTAGAAGAGAAAAGGAGAAGAAATGTAAAGAGTTTAAGTCTTTGAAGATGTCCGCTAATATTTTCAGCACATGATTTTTTATTCATATTTTTGAAATAAAATGACTGAACTGGTTGATCTAAGGAAATTTTCGATTGGCCTTAGCTTATTTAACAGAAGCTCTTCGCGAATCTTAGGTAGTAGATTGACCGATGTTTATCATGAAATTTGACACAATCAACCTTTTATGTTTTGTATTTGTTACCTTAAAGATTTGTAGGAGGATTTGCCTTTATAAAAGATTAGTAATTTATTATTGCTTATTTATTTTTAATATATGAAGTATGTTGTTTGTTTGTTTTTAATATTTCTATAGATCCTAACACACCTGCTGTACTCTTTGTCTTGATGAATTCAGAAACTATGGTGCAAAGGGTTTTGGTCAGTAGAGGGATTTAGGAGAGGTCAGGTCAATGGTGTGCAACTATAAAGCAGCAGGAAATGCAGTAGTTGATGGGCATTGTAGCAGATGCACGGAAAGGACAATAGTTCTTGACCAGTGGCATTGCCCCTGGGTTTTTGTCCCTCTTACAAAGAGAACATGCTCACAAGATTAAACATAATTTTTTTGAATCAGGAATATTAAAAAGCAAAAGCTTTTATCTAGGAAGAACTGCTCACACATGTAACAAGGACCTGAAAGTGTTGCAACACCTTCAATTCTTATTGAGTATATTGTCTTTTTCTCTCATATTGTAGATCTAATCCTATGAAATGAAGGATCATAGATTGTCTCATCTCTTGTTATCGTTGAGTGAGTTTGTGGCTAGAGTTAGCCGAGTTGTGTTGTTGAAGTCTATATTATCTAGAATAGTTGATATAGTGGTCAATAGAGTTATTATTTTGTTTCTTGTAATAGAGGAGCTACAAGGTGTATAGGATTATGAGTGTAATCCTTTGTAAGTATTTGATAGCATTCAATTACACACTTATAATTCGATTTGTAGACGAACCTATGCAATATAAAACCTAACGAAGAGCTGGGGTTGATCCCATATGGAATGGATGAAAGTAATTCACCATGTGATGTATTGTTTTTCACTAGAGATAAAAAAGAAAAAGTCTTTCTCAAGGAAGAACTGCTCATATACGTAACAAGGGACCTGATAAGTGTTGCAACACCTTCAATTCTTATTGAATTTATTGTCTTTTGCTCTCATATTGTAGATCAAATCCAATGGTATGAAGGATCATAGTTTGTCTCGTCTCTTGTTTATCATTGAGTGAGTTTATGGCTAGAGTTAGCCGAGTTGTATTGTTGAAGTCTGCAATAGCTAGAAGTAGTTGGATATAGTGGTCAATAGAGTTATTGTTTTGTGTCTTGTAATAGAAGAGTTACAAGGTGTATAGGATTATGAGTGTAATCCTTTGTAATTATTTGATAACATTTTACTACACACTTATAATTTGATGTGTAAATGAACATATGCAATGTAAAATCCAACCCAACAAAGAAATGAGGTTGATCCCGCATGAAATGGATGAAAGTAATTCACCCTATGGTGTATTGTTTTTCACTAGATATTTGTATGTTGATCCAATTTATGCATATAGCTTACTTGGTGTGTGTGTGTGTGTAAAGATTCAGTTACAAGATTTCAATGCTTAATATGCTGTAACAGTTTCTCGAACGCAAAACCTTTAACAAGGGATGTTCACAAGTAATTCGGTACTCTCTCGAGTGTGCTAGCATGGATGATAATTATACAAATTGGGTATTAGTAATTGCTAAAATTGGTTAATTCTTAATGGGTAAGTTATGTTAAAGGCAATGACAACTATTTATCAATTGACAATCACAAATCATGTAGGTTTTCATCAAACTCCAACAATAGCATTAAAAATTTGACTTGGATGGAATATATTGCGGAAGAAGTTGTAGAACAATAGGTGACAGAGATCTCTATATGATACTAAGTGAAGATGAGAAGTTATCTAGGGGGTTGTGGTTACCTAGAATAAGGCAACTAAATTTGTCTTATGCATTAACAATTGTGCATTATCATATATTAAAGTGATTGAAAGCAAATACACAAGTAGAATGGGAGGATAAAAGGAAAGTATATTTTGAAAAGACCGAACAAAATCTTAATAAATCAAGCCTTCATAGAGAGTTTCCTTTCAAGCGAGGTTCACGAGAAAATAATCATAATGGTCCTTAATATATAAGGGTTAATCAATATTGGTCCATATATACTGCCTTAATGAAATAGTCCTTCATGTATACAAAAAGTTGATCATTTTGGTCCTTACCCTATAACTAATCATAAAAATTAAATTTTTTGTTAACTTTAACGGATCCCATGAAATTAAAACGTGAAAGTATCATTTCTCCCTCAATCTTCTTTTTCTTTTTCTTTTATCAGACTCAATCTTCTTTGCTCATCAATATTTCTTACAATTGACAAAACCCATTTTTACTCACAATTCCTTTCTTCTTTTTTGCAAATTTCAAACTAATATTTTTAAGATTATATTTTCTATCCTTGTTCATTCAAATTATTTGAACAGTAAAACAAAACAAGTAAATATATTGAAAGATTATTAACTTAGAAAAGGGGAAAACCAATATTCTTCCTATATAGAGCTTTCATAAGAGAAAATAATTGGTTAAAGCTTGAAAATAGTTGACTTATGACAATATCACAGGAAACATGAAGTATTTTATCTACTTTACTTGGTTCACATTTGTATGAAAAGTCTCGTTATATTTATGTTTATGTATGAAAATGTGAGTTGCTGAAAATTTTGTTAGTGGGTGACAAGAAATGGGGTGTAATGTTATTTTTCTTATGAGGATATTGGAGGTGGTGGTTGAGGATGCAGGATGAGATTTAATGCCAAAAGAAAGAAGATTGAGGAAGAATAGCTAGTTGTTACTGAGACCCACAAATTAACAGAATTTTTAACTTTGATGGTTAGTTTTAGGGTTAAGGACCAAAATGATCTTTTTAAACATACATTAAGGACTATTTCAATATGGTAATATATATGAAGAACCATTATTATTCAACCCGTATACATCAAGGACCATTTTGATCATTTTCTTCGAGGTTCACTATCTCTTTAAGCAAGGGTTTGATCAAGGCACATTGCATATAATATGTACTTTCAAAGAAGTGTTATCTCATGTATTCAGATTAGCAAACTAAAAAAATAATAAAGGATGAAAGAAAAACACAAAGAACTATCAGAGTCCACAGAATTCACTGTGTGTCCATAAGAAATTTAATCCCCTCAAGTATCAGAGGTTGCAGATTAATTTCTCCCAAGATAAAACGGATTCACCGCTAATGAAGTAGTGGTACCTTAAACTTCAATAATTTTAGCAAACTCAAATGACATCAACGAATCATATACACAGACACGATCGATCAATTTTGTTTTCTAAGAAATGTATGCAAAAGAAAGGAAGAATTCAATGATGAAAATGAGGGAAAACCTCTCTATCTATAGCCAACAAAGGATAAAGGTCATAACTCTTAGGAAAGAAGACAACCTTACAAAAAGGTCACAACACTTTGGAAAATGCACAACCTTTCAAACGGTCACAACCCTTTAGAAAGGACACAACCTTTCATAAAGGTCACAATCCTCCGGCAAAGTGACAACCCTTCAGAAGAGTCACAACTCACAACCCTTCTTTTCCTGTTCAGACCTTTAAAACCCAACAATCCCCCGCATGAATAGGGAATGAATATTTTTTAAAAACATATGCATGAAAAAATATGTGATTCATAAGTAAGAGTTAATTGCATCTGGATAAGTAGGTTTCCCTTTACACTTTTCGTTGTAAACATATATCAGATATACTCGGTCAATCGGTAGATTTGATATCTTTGAACCATCAAGCATGTCTTTATGCTTGTTACTGAACATTGTCTTATCATGAGAATGAACCATAAAAAATAATATTTTGACAATGTTGAACCGTCATTAATGACTTTGATCTCCTTGAACCTAGATCTTGGGATCTCCAGTCTTCTAGGTAGAGTTACCGCCACAATAACTTTTTCTCGGTCATAGTCTCATTCCCTTTTATAATCTATTAACTCCCTCTCTAGTTAGGTCTTTGATAAGTGGATCCAACACATTATACTTTGACTTTACATAGTCAATTATATTAATTCCACTAGAGAGTAGCTCTCTAACGATATTATGTCTATGTCATATATGACGAGACCTTCCGTTATACATCATGTTTCATTCTCAACCTAGTGTATGTATACTGGAGATAAAGGTTTAGGTCAAAAATCTTTCAAGAAATTTTGGAGTCATTCAACTTCTTCACTGGTCTTATCCAGAGTGATAAACTCAGATTTTATAGCAGAGCGAGCGATACATTTCTGTTTGGATGATTTCCAAGAGACTGCTCCTCTACCAAGAGTAAATACATATCTACTAGTGGATTTATTTCATTTGACCTGGTGATTCAATTTGCATCAATATATTCTTCCAATAATGTTCAATACTAGTTATAATGCAAAGCAATAGTTTGTTAAGTATGTTTTTTAAATACTCAAAACTCTTTTCATTGTCATTGAATGAGTTTGATTGTGATTACTTGTGAACCGACTCAGTTTACTAAACGCACATGCTACATCTGAGCACGTACATTTCATGACATATATCATACTTCTCAATAATCAAGCATAATCCAATTGTGAGTCACCTTTTCCTTCATTCTTTTGAACTACAGAGCTCACATTTATTGGAGTCTAGTCAATATTGAAATTCAACTACTTGAACTTTTGAAGTACCTTTTCAATCACATCAGTAACTTTAACTTCTTTTCTATCGAAGTTACTTTCTAGCATATGCTTAGTAGCTTTTATGTCAGATGTGTCTCTTTTGATGATCAACATGTCATCAACATAAAAACAAATAATGACCTTGTTATTTGGAATGTCTTTTAATGTAACACATTTATCACCTTCATTAATCTAGAATCATTTGCTAATGTAGTTTGGTCAAACTCCACATATCATTATTTGGGTGCTTGTTTTTAGTCCATAAAGTGACTTAACAAGTTTATATTTTTTTTACCAGGAACCACTCTCCCTCAGGTTGTTCCACGTAAATTTCTTCCTCCAAAAAATATATTTTTACATCCATTTTGACAAATTTACAACTAGCGCAATTAACATCTGAATTGATGTAATCCTAGTTACAGGCTATTATATGTCAAAATAATCAAGGATTTTTCATTGTCTAAAAGCCTACGAAAGCAAATCTTGATTTGTTCTTCTCAATAATTTCATCAATTTCTTTTCTTTTGTAGATCCACTTTGAACCCAAAAGTTTATTTCCTGAAGGAAGATCAACCCACTCTCAAAATTTGAGAAGTAAACTCAAATTGATTCTCACATTGGCATTTTTAATGTCTCAAAATTAGCACGAAGTTTTTGCAATAATGCCTTTTTTGCCTTCCTTGTTCCCTGATGCCTCTTCTTCGCGAAATTCCATATTTTTTAAGAGTATCTTTAAAAAGAATAATCTCCAATATTAAGCGATCAATAGCTTGGAAAATATATTTCTTTTCCTTGAGATCTTTCAACCTTAGACTGTCCAACTTTGCCTTTTGTACCTCTGACAAGGCAGTACCAACTGCTGGCTCTTACACGCCAATACCAACAACTTGCCAAAATTCCTTCGACCTAAGGAAATTCTCCATAAACATACTCCAATAGTCGTAATGACTATTGAAGAGTGGAATAACACAATGCAGCAAAACCAACTTTTAGCGGCATTAAATATTGACACTAATAAAAAAGTGCTAATGTATTTACCTGCTTTAGTCAAGTGTCATTAGAACCAATGTCACTAAAGAATTTAGGGACATATGTAAAGATGACAATTGCTTCTAGAAATACATATTTAGCGACAATTAAGAATTAAATGTCGTTAATGGTCATTTTTTGTGACAGGCGAAACAAACTTTTTCAGAGACCATAGTTTTTGCTACTGCAGTAGTACTGCAAGAAAAAGAAAACACTCGATATCATAAATTCTCTCTTTCTAGCTCGGATACCAAATGCTATAAAATACGCAGTAGAAAGAAGGGTACAACCAAAAAAGAATCGAGCAAGTGTAGTTTTAATTTACACTGCAAGCTCTCTTTCTACAAGCGAGTTATAACGACTAAGTTCAGAAAAATAGGAACTAGTGTAACTTATAATTAAACAATTGCTAAACAGTTAAAGATAAAATATTCTACGAAAAAGGGTCTAAAATACCCTCAAATTATTAGAAATGGTACAAAATTACCCTCCATCAATCTATTAGCTCCAAAATACTCTTCTCACTCACCTATTTGTCTCCAAAATAACCTTGTCATCCACCTTTTGGTTCAAAATTTACCACTTATTAATAGTTTTAAATTTAAACTATTTAAATATTTTTTTAAAATATGTGGCGCTAAACTATTTGTTATAATTTAATTATTAGTATAATTTATTAACCAATCCACTACCAATCCATTACTGAGTAAACCTCTTCAAATCAATAAATCCGTTAAATTATTAATGCAACAACAGAAAAGCTACTGCCAATTGAGTGTTTTTAAAAATTGAGGTGAAAATATATATAAAAGTAAATTATCATACATTCAAGTTTCTAAAAAAATTACCGATAAACTTAAAAGTGTGAACTATGCTCATCTTAATTATTCTTACATCTCAATTATGTGATGTTACTTTATAGGTAAAATTTCTTTAAAATAATATATTAAAGATTTTAAAATAAATCATAAATATTTATAAAATTATGTTTTAAAAAAAGTGCATGAATTAATTCGGGATGTATTACTTCTTTACCTTTAATCATAAATTTCTAATTCAATCTTGAAAGAGAATCCTATTGAAAGTGTCCTCCTAAATAAGTGGTTCAACCTAAATTTAATTGAGGCTTCAATTCGGACTTGGATAATTTTGGATGTCATTTTCAGGAATCTATAATTTTATCGTATTTAAGTAGTGTTTATGACGATTTTGATATTATAATTGGATTATTAATTGGTGGAATTTAGTTAGTAATGAGTGGGTAGTGGGTTGATTTATAAATTATATTAATAAATTAAATTATAACGAATGGTTCAACGCCAAGTATTTTAAAAAATATAGAATTTAATTTTAAAACAATTAAATAAGTGGTCAATTTTGAATCCAAAGTTGGATGACAAGGGTATTTTGGAGCCAATAGATAGATGAAAAGGGCATTTTGGAGTCAATAGGTAGATGGGGGGTAATTTTATACTATTTTCAATACGTATTTTAGGCCTTTTTCCAAATATTCTATTAAGTTACCTACTACAAATCAAATTCTAGAAACATAACTTCACTAATGAAATAAAAATCTACTACCAACAAGATCTTATTTACTAGGATAGCAGATAACAAATAACGTATTTGAACAACGGAAAAGGGCCTAAAATACTCTTAAAGTATTGGAAATGGTACAAAATTACCCTCCATCCACCTATTGGCTCCAAAATACCTTTCCCACCCACCTATTGGGTCCAAAATACCCTTGTCATCCACCTTTTGGTTCAAAGTTGACCACTTATTTAACGGTTTTATATTTAAACTATTTAAATTTTTTTTAAAATACGTGGCGCTCAACTATTTGTTATAATTTAATTTATTAGTATAATTTATAAATCAATCAGCTACCCACCCATTACTAATTAAATCCCTCTAAATTAATGAACCCGTCACATTATTAATCCAAGCTACTGCCAGTTGAGTGTTTGTAAAAATTATAGAAATAAATTATCATACATTCAAGTGGAAATCACCAATAAACATAAAAGTCTGACTATGTTTATCTTAATTATTCTTACGTCTCAGTTATGTGATGTTACTTCATTGGTAACTTTCTTTTCAAAATAATATATTAAAGGTTTTAAAACAAATCATAGATATTTATAAAATTATATTTAAAAAAAAGTGCATGAATTAAATCGGGATGTGTTACTTCTTTACCTTTAATCATAAATTTCTAATTCAATTTTGAAAGAAAGTGTCCTCCTAAATAAGCGGCTCAACCTAAATTTAATTGGGGCTTTGATTCGGACTAAAATAATTTTTATATTATTATCAGGAATCTATAATTTCATTTTGTTTTAGTGCTGTTTATGACGATTTTGATATTATAATTGGATTATTAATTGGGTGAGGTTTAGTTAGTAATGAGTGGTAGTGGGTTGATTTATAAATTATATTAATAAATTAAAATTATAATCAATAGTTTAACGCCAAGTATTTTAAAAAATATTCAAAGAGTTTAATTATAAAACAATTAAAAAAGTGGTCAATTTTGAACTCAAAGGTGGATGACAAGGTATTTTGGAACCAATAGGTGGATGAAAAGGCATTTTGGAGCCAATAGGTGGATAAAGGGTAATTTTGTACCATTTTCAATACTTCAAGGGTACTTTAGGCCCTTATCTGTTTTAACAATAACATCTCTAACATAACCATCGATCAAGCAAAAAAAAACAACAATTCCAAACTAAAGGATCACCAATAAAAAAAACAAGGGGTTTTAAACTGAATTGGCAAGACTCAACTGATACAAAATTGAGTGCTCAAAAGGAGGAGTGTAGGAGCAAGTTAGTTTTCCCATCCACTACATCAACTAGATTCAACAACAAAGTTATCACACTCTAGATGATGAAAGAAAATTGGGACAAGTGGATCAACTTATTGTGAGCTACAATGCTTAAATACACAGTTCTAACCTTTTTTTTATTTTATCCCGAACTCGTAAACCTCCTCTGAAATACACATTTGACAACCTGGGATACCCATCAGCCAGGATTTTTTTAAACAAATATCAAGAATCAAAATTATAAATAGCTACTTCTACAAGTTGAGGATGAAGATTGAGAATCACCTGTGAGTATATTGATCGCCCAACAGACGAGCCGATGAAGGTCTTTATTATAAAGGATGTGAAACCAAATTTTGGTGATTGAAGTGGAGGAGACAAAGCTGAAGTTGCTTTCTTTAGGAAATCCGGTTGGATTTTAAAAAGGTGTGAATGAAAAATGAAGAGTTGCGATTTTTACAAGAGTTGCAACTTTTATGAAAGGTTGCAACTTTTATGAAAAATTGTGAATTTTATGAAAAGTTATAACTTTTATGAAAGGTGGTGATCTATCCTAAGATTGTGATTCTTATGGATCGAGTTACGGGTTTTTAAATTATTTATGGGCCGTAATTTGGAGCGAAGAATCTTTTCAATAATGGTGACATCTTCCATCTTTTCACCATGAATCTGCATCTTATTTGTTACTGTTATAGTCCTTGAGAAGTAATCTGAAATTGATTCTCACATCGACATTTGTAATGTCTCAAAATCAGCACGAAGTGTTTGCAATAATGCCTTTTTGACCTTCCTTGTTCCCTGATGCTTCTTCTTCACGGAATTCCATATTTGTTTAAGAGTATCTTTGCAAAGAATAATCTCCAATATTGAGCGATCAATAGCTTGGGAAAGATAATTCTTTGCCTTGAAATCTTTCAACCTTAGACTGTCCAACTTTGCCTTTTGTACCTCTGACAAGGCAGCACCAAATGCTGGTTCTTGCACGCCAGTACTGACAACTTGCTAGAATTCGACCTAAGGAAATTCTCCACCAACATGTTCCAATAGTTGTAACGACTATCAAAGAGTGGGAAAACAGACTGAACAAACTTTTCACAGGCCATAGGTTTTTCTACTATAATAGCATTGCAAAAAAAAAACTTTCAATATGCAGTACCAACACTTGCACTCGATATCAGAAATTCTCTTTCTGGTTCGGATACCAAATGCTATGAAATATTTAGTAGAAAGACAAAGAACAACCAAAAAATAATCGAGCAAGTGCAGTTTTATTGTACACTGCAAGCTCTCTTTCTACAAGCGAGTTATAACGACTAAGTTTAGAAAAATAGGAACTAGTGTAACTTATAACTAAACAATTTCTAAACATTTAAAGATAAAATATTCTAGTAAGTTATATAATAGCAACATAACTTCACCTATAAAATTAAAATCTACTGCAAACAAGCTCTTATAAACTAAGATAGAAGTTAACAAATAACGTATTTTAACAATAATATCTCTAACATAACCATCAATCAAGCAAAAAAAGAGAAACAATTCCAAACTAAAAGGATCACCAATAAAAAAACCACAATTTTGATACTGAATTGGCAAAGCTCAACTCATACATAATTGAGTGCTAAAAAAAAAGGAGCCTGGGAGCAAGTTAGTTTTGTCATCCACTACATCAACTAGATTCAACAACAAAGTTATCAAACTCTAGATGATGTTAAAAAATGGGACAAGTGGATCAACTTATTGTGAGGTACAGTACTTAAATACACAGTTCAAACCCCTTTTCGAGTTCAACTCTTAAACCTCCACTGAAATAAACATGAGAATTTGGGAGCCCATCCGCCAGGATTTTTAAACAAATGTCAGGAATCAAAAAATAAATAGCTACTTATAAAAGTTGAGGATGAAGATCGAGAATCACCAAGGAATAATATTTATCATCCAGAGTAGGGGTGACACTTTCAGTCCATATAAATAAAATGAGCCCATTTTGACCATATTTAATGGTTTGGATCACTCATATTTTAATTGGTCAAATATGAACATCAAACTATTTTAAGAGCCTCTACAAATATGATCAAAATGGGTTCAATATAGGTATCCATTTGATCCATATTAGATCACTTATTTTCCTTTCACTCAAAATTCTTAATTGTGCTAAAAAAATAAAAAGAATAATATTAGTTTTTAGACTTAATTGAAAAATAGATTTTTGTGGTGTAAGGCTTGGGTGGAGGAGGGGCGCCTAGGCGGAGGGGCTAATTTTTTTTTTTTTTTTTTGCAAAAGTAGGTTTTTTTTTTTGAAAAAAAAAAATAGGGGTAGGTTGGTGGATGGTGGGGAGTGGGGGGGGGGGGGCAAGGTGGGTTGCCCGAATGGAGTAATTTTTTTTTTTGAACACAAAATTTTTTGTTTTTGAAAAACAAAAAAAATTTAGGGGGTAGGTTGGTGGAAGGGGGGTGCCCGGGGGAGAGGGTAATCTTTTTTTTGTTTTTGAAAAATATTTTTTTTAGGGTAGATTGGTGAAAGGTGGGGGGGGGGGGGGGTATGTGGGAAGGGGTAGAATTATGTTTTTGAAAAACAAATTTATTTAAATAGGTTAGAACCATTTTGTCCATACCATATTTGACCAAATACATATTTGCCCATATTATATTTGGATGGATTATGATCCAAACCATTTTTTCTCAAATCATATTAAACCCATGCAAATTTGATCCAATCCAACCGTTTGCCACCCCTAACCCAGAGGACGAGCCGGTGAAGGTCTTTAATATAAAGGGTGCGAAGCGACATTTTGGTGGTTGAATTGAAGGAGACAAAGTTGAAGTTGCTTTCTTTAGGAAATCCTATATTTAGGGTGTTTAATCTATATGAACTTGGTAATTTTGAACCAAGTTCATGTGTAAATATTTTTTGGAAAAGGGCCTAAAATACCTTTGAAGTATCAAAAATGGTACAAAATTACCCTTCATCCCCCTATTGGCTCCAAAATACCCTTTTCACTCACTTATTGGCTCAAAAATACCCTTGACATCCACCTTTGGGTTCAAGTTGACCACTTATTTAACGGTTTCATATTTAAACTATTTAAATATTTTTTTTAAGTAGTTGGTGCTCGATTATTAGGCATAATTTAATTTATTAATATCATTTATAAACCAGGCTACTATCGACCCATTACTAATTAAACCTCACCCAATTAATATATAAATTATAATATCAAAATCGTCCTAAACACTACTAAAACACGGCAAAATTACAAATTCCTGAAAATGACATCCAAAATTATTTAGTCCGAATTAAATCCCCAATTAAATTTAAGTTGAGCCGCTTATTTAGGAAACTTTTCAATAGGATTCCGTTTAAAGCTTGAATTCGAATTTTATGATTGAAGGTAAAGAAGTAGTGCATCCCGAATTAATTTATGCACTTTTTAAATATAATTTTATAAATATTTATTATTTATTTTAAATACTTTAATATATTCTTTTTTAGAAAAATTTAGTCATTAATTAATATCACATAATTGAGAGGAATGAATAATTAAAGATGAACATAGTCATACTTTTAAGTTTGTCGATAATTTTATTTTAGACACTTGAATTATAATATGTTTTGATTGAGGACTTGAATGTGTGATAATGTACTTCTATAGATATTATGTAACGACCTGTATAGTCGTTTTGAGCAACAGACTTCAATTCTGGAAAAACTGGCAGAAGGCGGACCCCACGACGGATCGTCAAGGGCACGACGGACCGTCGCAGGGTCCCGTTTCAAAACACTTAGAAAATCTGAAATTGGGTACTAAAAATCGACTCTCTGAGACTTCAGTGAAAATCCATTCTCTGAACTTTGCGACGACCTGCAGGACGGACCGTCGCAGGCACGACGGCCCGTCACAGGTTGCGCGAATCCCAGGCAGAATCGGATTTCCTTACACGTTTTAAGGGACGTTTTGGGACTATTCTTTCCTTAATTATAGATTTCGTGGGTTTATATTAATAACTCAAATTCTTGGGGGTTAAAAGAGGTAACCCTAAGTTAATTAGTGGGGTATTATTGCCATCTTTTATTCTTAATTATATACTAATTAGGATAAAAGAAAGAGGGTTTGAATAAGAAAAATAAGAAAGAACAAAAAGAGACAGAAAAAGAAAGAGAACGAGTAGAAAGAGAGAGAAACGAAGAGGATAGCAAGGATTCTAAGAAGATAGCTTGTTGATTTCAATTCTTCGGTGGAGGTAGGTTATGGTTATTTCATGCTATTCGTAGTAAACTCTTAATAGTGAATGATATGTGTTAGTAGTATTGTAAACCCTTCTATATGCTTAATTGTATGCTTGCATGAATGATGTGATTATGTAATTATGAATAAATAAGCATGATGAAGCTATTGAATCCCAAATCTTGAAAAGAAACCCTAATCTACTTTGATAATGATGATGCCTTGGTATGAAAGAAGGCTTGATGAATGAAAGTAGTGAGATTAGGGGATCGGGTGCCACGTTCCGGTACCAGGATAGAATATGGATCGGGTGTCACGTTCCGACACCAGGATAGAATATGGATCGGGTGCCACGTTCCGGTACCAGGATAGAATATGGATCGGGTGTCACGTTCCGACACCAGGATAGAATATGGATCGGGTGCCACGTTCCGGTACCAGGATAGTATATGAGGATCGGAGTGTCACGTTCCGACACCAGGATAGAATATGGATCGGGTGTCACGTTCCGGTACCAGGATAGAATGAGGATCGGAGTGTCACGTTCCGACACCAGAATAGTATATTGAGGAGCGGAGTGTCACGTACCGACATGAGGGGAATAAAGATAATGAATCTTGAAATATGTTAATATATCCAATCTAATGAACTAAATTCTCAAATGAGTATGATGAGGAGGTGTGAGTCCTCATTGATGTGCTTGGTGTTGTAACTAAGGGTTATGGTAACTATAAATGCTGCATGCTAAGGATATTAGTTGATTTTATGATATTGCTTAATACATACTGTTTTCTATTTTGAGTTGGCCGATGATATCTACTCAGTACCCGTGTTTTGTACTGACCCCTACTTTTATTGTTTTCTTCTTGTTTATTTGTGGAGTGCAGCAAACGTGCCGTCATCTTCGACTCAACAGTAACTCAAGCCAGTCTTACTACATCAGAAATTCAGGGTGAGCTAATGCTTCTAGCTTGGACTGGATCTTCTTCTCCAAGTCTTGATGCCTTGAACTTCCGGCATGGACTAGCTTCTTATGTATTTTTAGCTTCTTAGAATACTCTTAGTTTAGTAATTTGATTATAGATGTTCTTGTGATGATGACTTCCAGATTTTGGGAATAATAATAGTTATTGATTTTATTAATGAGTTTAAGTCTTCCGCATTACTTTATGTTGATATTACCTTGAAATGTTAAGATTTAGATTGGTTGGTTCGCTCACATAAGAGGGTAAGTGTGGGTGCCAGTCGCGGCTCCGATTTGGGTCGTGACATATTATCGCCTCAAATTTTTAGAAACACTCATTGGCAATGGTTTTTTGTTGTTGCATTAGTAATGGGGCGGTTTTATTAATTGGGTGTATTTTAATTAGTAATGAGTGGATGTGGATGAGAAGGGTATTTTGGAGCCAATAGGTAGATGGAGAGTATTTTTGTACCTTTTTTATACTTCAAGGGTATTTTAGGCCCTTTTCTGAATATTTTTTGCTTCCTTTTTCCTTCCACTTTATTTTATCGGGCTTGATACGCTCAAACTTACTTCTCAAATGAGAAGTAAAGCGGTCGCGTCAAGTAAATAACCCAACTAGTGAGGTTGGGATCGTTCCCACGAGGAAAATAGTCTAGACTTAACTTCAACTTGTTATTACTACTAATCGGTTGATGACTTCCTTAGAAAGTAAAAGCATAAAAAAGGGGGGTTTGTATTTCCTAATAAGTAAAAATAACTAACGAACTTGACAGAGACACTTAACAGCTTTTAATTTGGGGTTTTAATCAATTAATCAAAGTAACTAGGGTTTACGTGTTCCCCACAGGTTCATAACTTGATAATTCTAACTATAACAATTCTTTCCTAGTATCTTGCATGCAAAGTGATAAGTTATGTATTTCTAAATCCTTGGTCCGGCATCTAGAAAATCTCACTCCGCACCTTGGTCCGGCTACGTGTGTTGCTTTCCTAACCCTTATCCTTACCTCATATTAAGCATCGTATTCGATATTTGACTAAGTTATTAGCTCGTACCAATCAATACTAGCCTATTAGATAGTATACACTAAATCTATGTTATTAATTCTTTTCCTATTATCTACCTTCTTGGTCTGGCAAGTAGCATTAAGGCAAGTTCTAACGTTGATCATCCGTTAAAAAGACTTCTAAGCGAAAGAATTATTAATACATGCAAGACACTATTCTAGAATTGTTATTTTAGCTAGGGTTTATCTCATTATTTGCCTATGGTTCCCACAACCCTAGTTATGGAGTTTAGTTCCTCATAGCCATAAACACAATATTCAAATTTTTAAACGAGATTTCATTACTCACTTCAATGAGAAAGAATAAAGTCCGAAAATTTGCTTGATTAATCACCAAAAATTACTTGCAAGAATCTCCCAAAAATCAAACACTAAAACACAAAGTCTAATAATATGATGTTTAATCTCACAGAGTCTAACCTCAAAAATGAGATTTTTCGAACTATTTATAGAAAATAAAAACCTAATTAAACAAGGATTCTAATTACTAGAAATCTGGCAAAACGCGCCTGGGTCGACGGACCGTCGTGGACTCCATCGTCCATACTTGGTGCAATTCTTCTGCTGCTTTCTTCATTCCCCTCGACGGCAAGTGTGACAGACCGTCATAGGCACAACGGTCCGTCGAGGGTCTCGTTTCAAAATACTTCAACTCTTGGAATCTGGGTACTGGATCACTTCTCTGATCTTCACGACGAACCTGCAGGACGGACCGTCATAGCCATGACGGACCGTCACAAGCTTCGTAATCCCACACTTGGTCAGACTTCCCCATCTTCCTTCAGCAGCTTCTCTAAGCTGCCACCTACGGACTGTCACAAGCACGACGGACCGTCATAAGCTCCGTAGGTGGTCTCTTCTGCAATTTTCGCTCAAAATCTCCGCATTCAGCTTTGGACAGATTTCCTGCAAAACAAAGAGAAAATTATATCAAAATTAGCATAAACAAGGCTTTTGAACACACTAAACTTAAGGAAAAAGTATTAATTATACCGTGAAACCACGGTATATCAGGGCTCTTTTATTGTCTTTGGACTAATATTTAATAAACTGAACTTAGTGCATAATTTGCATAAAAATGTGTTTGGAGCATAAATTCATGTTGGTAACGTGTTATAGATAATAAATCAAGAAGATGAATATCGTAAAAAAAGGTAGAGAAGAGAAGATCATTATTTCTCTTTAAGGGATGACAAATCTACTAATGGGAACACGTGTATTAATAAGAAAAGAAAAAGACATAAAGTCACTATTGATTTGTTTAGAATTTTTAAAAAAGATATCTTAACTTTGCAGGTGTCCTGTTACCCACGAACCCATCTAAATTTACAATAAATGTACCATTTTGACTA
The DNA here is from genome assembly GCF_036512215.1 of Solanum lycopersicum. NCBI lineage: Eukaryota > Viridiplantae > Streptophyta > Magnoliopsida > Solanales > Solanaceae > Solanum > Solanum lycopersicum. Next base: position 29,874,643 of record NC_090807.1, on the reverse strand, counting down.
ATTTTAACATCACTCGTGTTGTCACAAAATATGAGCGTGTGAAGACTTTTGGGGGGCCCATTTTAAAAAAGCAATTACTTATGTCTACCAATTTTTTTAAAAAATAATGTGAGTGTGCGTGTGTGCATGCACGCGTGCGTGTGTGTGCGCATGTGTATGTGTATGTGTGTGTGGATGTGTGTGCATGTGAGTGTATACGCCCGTGTGTGTGTGCGTGCGCGTATGCGCATGTGTTCTAAAAAAAAAGGTAATGTTATTTTTCTTAAATATTTTTTTCCTTTCTGGTCATTTTTCTTAAAAAAAAACTAATGTTAGTTGTTCATTCTTATTTTCCTTTTTTTTAAGAAAAAAAATCAAATTAATTTGGTAACTTTTTCCTCCTTGAGATTTGAAAATAGAAAAACTATAAAAACTCAAATTGGGAGTAAGGAGTTGGGAAGGTGGTGATTTAAATTTCAAAATTTGATTTGATGATGTTTTGAGTATTTAGAATTTGATTATTTGACAATATTTATTTTCATAATATTTAATTGGTGGTAGCAAGTAGGCATAAGTGAAAGTTGCCTGCTAAAGGGATACACAGTGTAAAGAAGTTAGCAAAAGTTCATTGCAAGTGACACAAATAAAGAACAGGAAACAAGATTTCCCAAGAAAACGATGAAGGAAATGGAACATAAATTGAGGTGAAGAAGAAAGAGTAAAAGAAAAGAAAATAAATCAAATAAAAATAATTAAAAATTACTTTTAACATGTGGCAAGTGACTATTAGTGCGTGACTTATAAATATTTTTATAAGTGGTATTGGGTGGAAAAAATGAGGTGTACATATTATTTTGAAATTGTTCAATAGAGTAATATGACACTAGCAAAATCAAGATGTCTTTTTAAAAATTTGAAACAGTTTCATGGTGACTTTATATATATTTTTTTGTTATAAGAAAAAATTTAACTTGGTGCAAAAGTAACTACCATAACTTTTATGAAAAATAAAATAAATTAGAGATTTAAAATATTATATAAAATATATTTATAAGAAATGCTCCCTCTATCTTCAGGTTTTGAGATTCGCATAAGTTTTTCTTTGATAGTATATATATTTTTATATATTTTAAAAGTATATGAATTATCCATATGCAGTGCTATCGTAACCCCCCTAGGTTACTAAAGTCATCACTTGGGGCCTCATATTTTTTTGGCGCCGCATTTTTTAAAAACAATAACTTTTATATGTTTTTTTTAAAAAAAAAAGAGTTATGTGTAGTATGAGTGTTAGGATTTCTACTAAGGAAAATGCATATGTGATAAATATAAACCTGATTTTTGCGACAAATAAATTGATGAAAATATGGATAAAGAAATCACCAAATCCCCTAAAGAATCTTTAGAGTTCATTACTTTATATATGTTGAATAAAAAACAAAATTCTATTCAAAATATATTTTAACCAATTGAAGCATATAAGAATATTTTTTATTTCTTTTGTGGTGGTAAAATATTGAAATTAGTAGATGACGAAAGTTTTTGTAAAAAATTATTGTCTTAACTTTGACATTTCTTTAACCCATAATAGTTATCCTGATATTGATGATTTAGATTTGTTTTATGAATTAAGAGTGTTAAGAGAAATAATAAAAGTAGAAGATAATGATCTAATGAAAATACTCAATTAAATAAAAAAAACTTTATTTTCCAAATACACATATTACTTCTAGAATAATGTTAACATTTCTGTAAAACCATCATCTCGGCTGATTTTTTTTAAAAAAAAAATTAAAATTGATTAAATCTTCTTTAAAATCAACAATGTCTCAAGAGAGATTGAATGAATTAGATGTATTATCACTTGAAAAATAATTATTAAAGCAGATTGATTATAAACGAGTACTTAATGACTTTAACATCTAAAATAATTAGAAAAGTAAATTTTAAATAAAAATATATGATGAAAAAAATAAAATATTAGAATTCCTCTCTTTAAGTTTCGCTTTACCTTCTTAATGCTTTGTAGTCGGTTATGTACATATGACTTGTACTTTTTACCTTTTAATACTTTTTGACTCTTAAAATTTGAAGGTGACAAGTAGAAACGTAAGCTAACTAACATTTTCGCTTAGACATAGACAACGAAGATATGGAACTTTGGGCTGACAGAGTAAGTTAAGGCCCGATACATAATGTGCAAGTTTTGACAGAATACAAGCTTAATTACAAGTGTTAGTACCATTTGTTGTGGACAAATAATTTGCGAACTACGAGTCACAGGGCATAGTGTGACAATAACAATAATAAGATGAGTGGAGAGAGCACAAAACCGTACATAGTGAAGAAATGCATTACCCTTTTGCTTTCATGTGCTTCCTCAACTTACAAATTCAAGCAAGTTCATGCATTTTCCATCAGGCGCCGAATCCCTTTATCGAACCCATATATGGGCAAGTACTTGATTTTTACTCTAGTTTCTCTTTCGGGTCCAATGTGTTATGCTCAACAAATCTTTAATCAAATTCAATTTCCAAATATTTTCACTTGGAATACAATGATTAGAGGTTACGCTGAAAGTATAAATCCATATCCAGCAATTGAAATACACAATGACATGTGTGTTAATTCTGTTGCCCCTGACACACATACATACCCTTTTCTTCTAAAAGCTATTGCCAAGGTGATTGATGTTAGGGAAGGAGAAAAGGTGCATTGCATTGCAATTAGAAATGGGTTTGAATCGTTGGTGTTTGTTCAGAATTCCTTGGTTCATTTTTATGGAGCAATTAGTCAAGCTGAAAACGCACATAAGGTGTTTGAGGAAATGTCTGACAAGAATCTTGTCGCATGGAATTCAGTTATTAATGGCTATGCTTTGAATAGTCGACCTAATGAGACATTGACCCTTTTTAGGAAAATGGTTTTGGAAGGTGTTAGGCCTGATGGGTTTACTTTGGTTAGTTTGTTGACTGCTTCGGCTGAGCTTGGTGCGTTAGCGTTGGGTAGAAGGGCGCATGTGTATATGTTGAAGGTGGGATTGGATAAGAATTTACATGCTTCAAATGCACTTTTGGATCTTTATGCTAAATGTGGGAATGTGAATGAGGCAGAGCAAGTTTTTCATGAGTTGGAGGAGGATAGTGTGGTGTCATGGACATCTTTGATTGTAGGTTTGGCTGTCAATGGTTTTTGTGAGAAAGCACTTGAGCTTTTCGAGGAAATGGAAAGAAAAGGATTTGTGCCTACTGAGATCACATTTGTCGGGGTCTTGTATGCCTGTAGCCATTGTGGTTTGGTGGACAAAGGGTTTGCTTACTTTGAAAGGATGCAAAAATTGTTTGGAGTTAAACCGAAAATTGAGCATTATGGGTGCATGGTTGATTTGTTAGGAAGGGCTGGTTTAGTTGAAAAGGCATACAAGTATATTAAAGACATGCCATTGCAACCCAATGCTGTGATTTGGCGAACATTACTTGGTGCCTGCTCAATACATGGTCATTTAGCTCTGGCAGAGATGACTAGAAATCACCTTAAGCAGTTAGAACCTAATCATTCTGGGGATTATGTGCTCCTTTCAAATCTTTATGCAGCCGAGAGGCGTTGGTCAGATGTGCATCAACTAAGGACCACTATGCTTAAAGAAGGGGTGAAAAAAGTCCCAGGGCATAGCCTTGTTGAGTTAGGTAATCGGGTGCATGAATTTGTTATGGGAGATAGGTCCCATCCTAAAAATGAGGCTATATATGCTATGCTTGGAGAAATGACAAGATTGCTGAGATTGGAAGGCTATGTCCCTCATACATCAAATGTGCTTGCTGATATAGAGGAAGAGGAGAAGGAGACTGCTTTGGCTTACCATAGTGAAAAAATTGCAATTGCATTCATGTTAATTAGTACGCCGCCTGGGACCCCTATTAGAATTGTGAAGAACTTAAGAGTCTGTGCTGATTGCCACCTTGCCATTAAACTAATATCTAAGGTTTTTGAACGCGAGATAGTGGTTAGAGATCGTAGCCGGTTTCACCATTTCACCAATGGATCTTGCTCTTGTAAAGATTATTGGTAGAACATAATTGTGGAATTCGAACTGGACTTTGCATAAGTTGCTTAAATTAAAGCAAATCCTTCTGGAAAAGAACGATGATGGAGAACAAGATCTGACAACATCTGCATTCTGTTCGAGGAAAGTTTAACAAGATAGATCAAGATAGGACATTTCTTGGTGGACAGATATGTAAACTCTATACGTTCTGAAGAAAAATTCCTCAACACCCTTCGATGGTGTTTTGGGTATCATATCAAGAGATGGGCCTGGGCTCTATATAAGTCACAAAAAAGGGAAAGTGTTTTCTGATCCTAAGCAAATGGGATTCATTCACTTTTCACTAAACCTGTAATAACATCAGGTGATTGCACATTCTTTTCAGCTAGTATGGATATATACTCAGTATTCTTGCATAATCTGCTAGATTTTAGATGTTTATACCCCAATTGACAGCTATGTTCCATGTTACAGCTGGTATAAATCAAGTATCTAAGAGTTGTTCCGAATTCCTTAACCTGTTGATACACATTCCATTTCAAGTTGACAATGAGCTACATGGGTTCTCAAACTTTTATGCTCAAAATAAATAAATATCTTTAAAGGTGTATTTTAGGCCCAACATGCTCCCACAACAACAAGATCCATGGTTGGGACACACACCCTTGGAGCTGTAGTATTCAAGATCTTTTAGGTTAGTGGAAGCAGTTGAAGCAAGTGTTGCCCAGTGTAGATCAGGAAGTGAGTGGATTGTGAATTTTAGAATAAACTGCTTTGATTGGGAAGTAACAAGCATGTTCATGAAATATGATCCGAAAAACTATGGTTCAATACAGAATGGGTTGTTGAAGGCATGATGCATGTTTGACTTATGTGGTGGCATAGTTCCAGAAACCAGACAAAGATCGATCATGGGGTGGACTATATGCTTGGTGGACTTCTGTATTGCATAGAGAATCGCTTACACTGTTCACCATGAGAAGTCCTCCATGCCTGAAGTCTTTGTTAGCCATCAGCAATGATTCGATCAAAATTGCCAATCCTGGCCAACCTTCTGTTCTGCTACAAAGATTCTTCATTCCTGTTGAATTTCATGGATTTAGTGCGGTTTTGTCCAAAGATGAACTAGAAACTTTGAAGAAGTCTCGGATCTCCGGCCTTCATTTCAGCTCATAATTAATGACAGTTTTTTGGTTAAGTTGATTCAGGCATCTGGCCAGATATGCTGTCTAGCTACAAGGATGATGGCATACCTGAAATCCCAAAAAAGATGGAAGGCAATTGATGTTTAGCCATTTATTCATCCATTGTTTGCCTCACATGTAGTATTTCAATCGTTTTTTAGTACAAATTATTGGGTATTGATTTCGTCACTGATTGATCTAAATAATTAGCAACAGTATAGTTTTATCAGTGGCAATAATGCTTTTAGTGACAAAAATACTATTAACCACTTAAAAGAAATCAAATTTTTTACGATAAATAAATTCGTTAGAAATGTTTATGCATATTGGGACGATCTTTTTTTCAAAAAAATTAATATAATACTTTAAGGACGAAAACACATGTTTGTTGACAGTTGATTCACATAATTTTTTACTTTGAACAACATTTTTCATGATCAAAGCTAATTTATAAATAAAAAAAGTTATTTGTTCCTACTAATTGAATTTGTTTTAGTGAGAAACTCAGTGATTGATTGAAACAATTATACAAAGCTCCAACTAGTTCGCCTAATGGGCTGCTCTACTTTCTGTCCATTTCGGCGAACTGCATCACCAACTAGGAGATGCGCCGAAGGAATTAGCTAGACCCGATGCAGTTCACCAAAACTGGGAGGTCCACTGGGAAATTGAGCGACGATCTGAGGAATTTGGTGGTTCGCTCACTAAGGTTATGTGATCATGCTAAAGTTTGCCAAATTAGAGGCTAAATTCTCCTATGCTACAGGCATAATCGATGAACTACCTCTATTAGGCGATCCGCCGAATGAGTCAGGCAAGCTCCTTTCTAACATTCTTCGGGGAGTTGCTCTAGTTTCGCTTATTCTTGTCATTCCTTTACAATGAGGAAATTTGTCTTTCTTTTGGAAAAACTGCATAAAAGAGTCATAAAACCTAAAGTGTTTATAAGCTCATACCCAAATTTAAAGTAACTTTTCATATACTCATTCTCCTATAAATATTTACAGCTCATTCTCCCTTCCCTTCATTAGCCATTTCTTGTGTATATATTACCCCAAATACTCATTCGACAAGAATTAATTACGCGCACACCATGATTGATTGTATCAATTAGCTTTTATATCCTTTTTTTTATTTCTTTATTTTGTTGTTTTTCTCTCACTCTTTCTTCCCCCAAGATTCTTGATTTGTGTGTACTATTTTGCCAAACTAATTTAATTATTTTATTCTTTAGCTTTCTTTTTTTTGTAATCTTTTTTTTTTCAAACATAAAAATAGAATATAGAAAAAGACAAGCTAATCATTTTCAAACTAATTAATAAATTAGATTAAACTACATGAAAAAATAACTATTAAAAATTCAAAAAAAAAAAAGACGAATAATTAAACTACATCTAGGAGTATTTAAGAAAAACACTTTATTTTTTATTTTTATGTATCGTTTTTGTCTTTTTCTCTCTTTTCTCATTTCTTACTTTATTCCTGAGTCTCTTTTGATAGTATTTTATTATTTATTTTCTTCACCTTTTTTTTTTCTCTTAATTTCTTTTTTTCATAAGTTTATATTCTTCTTCTTTTTTTAATTCATTCTCTTTCGATATTTTTGCTATATGAATATATAAAACACTCATTAATGATGCAATGTCATTATATAATATGTTATGATAATATCACGGAGAAATGAGTTAGTTGTAGGAAGTATCAATGAAATTGTAGCAATATATAAATATATGAAACAATCCTTAATGATTTCATATCAATATATGATATATTGTGATGGTATCATTGAAAAATAAATTGGTTGTACATGGTTGTATAAAACCTATATCAATATATGAATATATGAAAATCGTCCTTAATGATACCACAACAATATATGCATATATGAAAACAACCCTTAAGGATATCATGTCAATATATGATACGTCGTGATGGTATCATTAAGAAATGAGTTGGTTGTTAATGAACAGTTCAGGAAATCTTAATGATGCTATAGCCACATATGAATATATGAAAAAAATTCTTAATGATACCATAGTAATATATAATATGTTGTGATTGTATCATTGAGAAATGAGTCGGTTCTACATAAATGATTATAAGAAACCTTAATGATACCATAAAAGTATATGAATATATTCTAATCGTATTATTCAGAAATGAGTAGTTTTGTAAATAAACGAATGAATGAAACCTAATGGTATCATAAATGATATGAGGAGTATTACCAATACATAAAATAGTCCTTAATGATGTCATGTCAATATACAAGTCATTTATTAATAACAAACCTTAATAATACCCACTGAGTTTTTACATACTATTTTAGTATCACTTAATAAGTCAACTATGAACAAGAAAGTTTAATGAGACCCACATAGTGTTTATATACAATTTTAATATCACTTAATAAATTAGTTGTGAACCAAAAGTTTAATGATACCCATATAATATGTATATACTATTTTAGTATCATTTACTAATTAGTTATCAACTACAAACTTTAATGATACATATTCGGTGTATATATACTATTTTAGTATCATTTACTAATAGTTATAAATGACAAACTTCAATGATACATATTCAGTGGATATATACTATTTTAATATAACTTATTAGATTAGTTATGAACAAAAATGCTTAACGATAACGATATAGTAGAGATATACTATTTTAGTATCATTTAATAAATTAGTTGTGAACAAAAAGATTAATGAAATTCATACTATAACATCTCGCAACTAGAAAGAACTAGAAAAGAGTTTAAAATCTGAAAATACTTATTTTTGGAAAGAATAAGAAAATCTGAAAATATAAGTAAGTTAAAAAGTAAGTTTTTGGTCAACTACAAATGACCATAACTCCTAACTCGTGATGAGTTAGGTGTAGTTTCAGATATGGTTGGAAATCCCTTAGAGTAATATTTTCAATGCCGCTGAGTTTGCATGTTTCGATATCGTATGAGTGAGTTATGCCTTTCATAAGTTGGAATGTTAGATTTAGGAAGCCCAATCAGAATTTGGAAAACGGCAAAGTTGTCTTTACCTAACCTAATTAAATTAATTTATTTTTAGGAATTAATTTGGGATATAACCAGACCTTTGTTTAGTTTAGAAAAATAGAATTCACGCTAGGGCTTGGAGAAGAGAGAAAAGAGGAGAGAAATCAAGAATCGTCACGCTCAAGCTTTACGCATATCATTCGTCGGGGGTGATTCCTAAAAAGGTACGTGAAATTACATAGTGTTGGATTAATTCACCCACACGCCAATCTTTTTTAAACTCAGTGAATCTAAGTTATTTGAATGTTAAGAAAGTGAGTTCTTGAAAAACATTGTTGAAAATTCATTGAATTCTTAATGATTGTGTTGTTGAAGTTTATTTTTGATTTGATTTGTATTTTTGGGTGTATATTTGAGTTATATATATTGGGTATTGATAGTACTAATGATCTCAAGTGTTTGGTGGAAAGAACCATGGAAGTTAAGGGGGTTTAGCGATGAAAAAAGAAGGAGAAAAGTTGAGAACACCTGGAATAGGGGTTGGGGCCTGAGCCTCTCAGAGCCACAAAGGACAGTCTCTTCCCGTAGGGCCTTGGGGAGCCACTCCATAAAGAGCGCCCCATTCTGCTCTTTGTAAGATGAGGGCTGGCGCCCCGCGCCTCTCAGAGGCCAGAGACGCCAGTTTTTTCATTCTTCCCCTACCTTTTCGTACTGGTTCCTAAGTGATGTACCTATGTTTTCTAGTTGAATATATCACTCTAAGGTATATCTAAACATCATGAAATTATCTATAAACATGAGACCGTGAACCTTGAATCCATAATTCAATTCAAGAAAAGTTAAGATCAAAGTCAAAGAAGTTAAGATTCAAGTCTTAAGTTAAGAAGCAAGTCAAAGCAAAGTTCATAGAAGTTTTCAAGATTCTTTAGCAATGTTTTAACTTTATTTTAAGACTCAAGTTTCAAGTTAAGTAAAGAGTAAAGGGCTTAGTTCATTTCTCAAAAGGGAACTAAGTATTTCCTGAAAGTTTAAAAATGTTTCCACATTTAAGATAAGAGGAAACTAAGATTTTCAAAAGAGTTTTGAGCAAGAAAAGCGAACATCGATTCCAAGAGATCTTTTAAAGCTTTGTGTTTGAGAAATTATCTCAACCCGAAGAAAGAAGTTGTTTTAAAAACACATGAGCTAAGTATATTTTTGGGAGTAGTATTGAGTACCGATATGGGGATGCGAGTTCATAATAATTCAAGTCTCCATAAATCATGTATTCATCATGGTTATTAATGGGTCATACTTTTAGATGGTCACATAAGTTAAGTTGGTGGATTGACAAGAAGGAGTTTCTCAGAAGGTAAGCACCCCTCACTTCTAACCGGAAGGTTGCGAGTTCGAGTCACCAAGGGAGCAAAAGTGGTCGAAACTCCTAGGAAGGGGTAACAAAAATAAAAATTAAAAAACAATAATAAAAAATTTAGTGGATCCACTAAGTTAAGTAGTTGTATGCGATGACAAAATATAAAACAATCCTGGCAGCGTGGGCAAGATGTTGTATCACCATTTAGGCTCATAGTAGTGGTTTTCGGTTAGAGAATCTCCCACAGAAACTATATTACTTATTATAAAAGTAAATTTGAGTTTGTTATTGCATTTCTTAACGAATTAAGTTGTTTACACTGTTTTACAAGCTTTATATATTGCATGTGTCTAATTGCTTAATATTAAGTAAGTCATTCACGAGTTGAGCAGAGTCAAGGTACGTGTTCCCTCTTACTTTATGCAAGCTTAGGTTTTTGTTCTTGCATTCCAATAATCGGCATCTGGCGTACTGTTGATCCAGTGAGCAGCTAAGAGTCAGTTGGTGAGCCTCCTTACATTCCGAAGAACATTATTTATCGTTTGATTTACAGCTTTTGGTTGTTATGATGATTGGGGGTCCTATTCCAACATCTTTCTTTGTTTTTAAGGATTCATAAACAAATAACATAGCTCTTTAGTCTTATTCATTTAAGTTGTAAACGTTTAGGACATAAGTTGCCACTTTGGTTACGTATTACTTTTAAGTTATTTATTGAGTTATCTCTTGTGTTAAAGTCTTCCGCTGAGTAATAAGTCAGGCTAAAGGTCCGCTTGAGGCCAACAATGATCTTCGAGTGCCGGTCATATCTAAGGTATAGGCTCGAGACGTGACACATACAATCTTTATATATTATTTTAGTATCACTTTATGAGTCAATTATGAACAAAAATATTTAATGAGACCCACACAATTTGATATACTATTTTAGCATCTCTTAATAAATTAGTTATGAACAAAGAGGTTAATGATACTCATACAATATTCATATACTATATTAGTATCAGTTACTAAGTTATCTATTAACAACAAACCTTAATGATACCCATTGAGTTAGGGTGTGCACTATTTAGATTAAATCAAAAAAAATTATTCTAATTTGAATTGATTTTTCGGATTCTTTGTTTGGTTTTTGGATTTATAATTTACTTTGTTTGATTTTTTGGTTTGGTTTCGGATTTAGAAAAATAAGAATCAAAAAATAAAAAAAAACGAATTAAACAAAGTAAATTATAAATCAAAATATCAAATCAAGAATCCAAAAAACCAATCCAAATTAGAATTCAATTTGTCATGTTTGATTTTTCGATTTAATCCAAATAGTGTACAACGCTAACTCAATGGGTATCATTAAGGTTTTTTGTTAATAGATAACTTAGTAAGTGATACTAAAATAGTATATAAATATGTTTCTAATTATTGACAAAATCGATTAACCAAACAGAAAAAACCCAAACTAAAAGAGAAAAACCAAACCAAATCAAATTTATTTTGCTGTGGATTGAGTTACACTTCTTCAAAATCAAAAATTTTGAAAGGTCAAACCGAATAGTGTAAAATTGAACCAAAAAACCGAATGCACACCCCTACATTCAATAGAGATAAAATATTTTAGCGTCACTTAATAAATTAGTTATGAACACAAAGATTAATGATACTCACAATATTTATATATTATTTTAGTATCACTTACTAAGTTAGGTATTAACAACAAACCTTAATGATACTCATTAAATAGAGATATAATATTTTAATATCACTTAATAAAGTACTTACGAAATAAATAGTTTAATAATACTATATTGTATTCATGTACTATTTTAATGTTACTTAATAGATTAGTTATGAATAACAAAACTTAATGATACCGATACATAAAAGGTATATTATTTTAAGATCACTTAATATATTAGTTATGAACAAAAAGTTTAATGATACTCCTATAGTATTTACATCCTATTTTAGTATTAGTTACTAAGTTAGTTATTAACAACAAACCTTAGTGATACCCATTCAGTAAATCTATACTATTTTAGTATCACTTAATAAATTAATTCTGAACAAAAAGTTTAACGATACTCAGACAATATTTATATACTATTTTAGTATCACTTACTTAGTTAATCATAAACAACAAACTTTCATGATACTCATTTAGCGGAGATGTACTATTTTAGTATCACTTAATAAATTAGTTATGCACAAAAAGATTAATGATACTCATACTTATTTATATACTATTTTAGTATCACTTACTAAATTAGTTATTAACAACAAACCTTAATGATAACCATTTGGCAAAGATACTATTTTAGACACTTAATAAATTAATTATGAACAAAAGATTAATAATACTCCTACAATATTTTTTCTTATAAAATATTTTTGAAGAATGATTTTACGAGTAATTGATGAAAAAAACCTTTATAATACCTATAAAGTATGTAGATATTGTTTTAGTATCACATACTAACAAATAGTGTATGTAGTGTATGCAGAAGAGAACCTTAATAATATCAATATATTATGTAGATACTCTATTGGCATAACTTAGTAATGAGTAACCTATGAAGAAAAAAACCTTAATGATTTCCATTATAGTATATATATAGATTCTCTTTTAGTATAATTTAAGTAACGAGTAGGTAGGGTATGAAGTAGGAATATTAATGATACCTATATAGTATATAGACATTTCCTAGTAATTGCTCATTTTCTAGATTATTTCAAAATGACATCAATTAGTATGTAAATACTACTATAGTATCATTTAGTAGTTGCTCATTTTCTCCAAATTATTTCTGAATGATACCACAATAGTATGTCATATACTATTATGTCATCATTGAGTAATTGCTCATTTTTTATTGATTATTTTTTAATGATACTTGATTAATATTTCAATATACTACTATGGTATCATTTAATAATTGTTCATTTTTGTTGAATATTTCTGAATGATATCAGAATAATATACCATATACTACTATGGTATCATTTATTAATTGCTCATTTCCTTCATATTTTTCTAAATAATACCAAAACAGTGTGTCATATACTATTATGAATTATTCAGTAATTTTTCATTTTCTAGATTATTTCTGAATGATACCAGATTAGTATGTCATTTACTACTTAGTATCATTTAGTAATTGCTCATTTTCTCCATGTATTTATGAATGATACGAGAATAGTATGCCATTTGCTATTGTTGTGCGGAATTTGAGATAATACGAGAAAATATAAACGCGAAAAACAAGACAACAGATTTACGCGGTTCACCAATAAATTGGCTACGTCCACGGGAAGAGAGGGAGCAGTTTTATTATGGAGAGGCAAAAACAGAATTACAGAATAGGGTTTCCCATAGCGTCTATATATAGTGCTAAGCTACGCCCTAACAGGCTTGGGCCCAACATACAGAATCAACAGAAAATTAAGGGCCCACTACAACAACATTGTATACCGTCGGGCCGGGGGCGTCTCCGCCCCCCCGGACCCCCAGGCCAGGGGGCGCGTCGCCCCCTTGGACCCCCCGACTCGCTGACCGGGCAGCGAGACCTCCGTCCTTTCTGTTTGTAGCGGGTCCGATTCAAGGCATTCAACAGCTATTATAGTATCATTTAGTAATAGCTATGAGGATAGTATGTGCTTTACTATTATGGTATCATTTAGTAATTGTTCTTTTTTTATTATTATTTTTGAATGACACCAGAACAGTATGTCATATACGACTATGCTATTATTTAGTAATTTATCATTTTTTCTAGATTATTTTTGAATATATATCATAATAATATGTCATATATTGTTGTGGTATAATTTAGTAATTGCTCATGTGTTTCACATTATTTTTGAATGACTCCGGAACTATATGGTCATATACTACTATGACATCATTCAACAATTATTCATTTTCTCCAGACTATTTTTGAATGAAATCAGAATAGTATGCCATATATTATTACGCTATCATTCAGTAATTGCTCATTTGTTTATTATTATTTCTAAATGATACTACAACATTATGTCATATACTACTATCATATCATTTAGTAATTGCTTATTTTTTCCAAATTATTTCTGAATGATACAAAAATAGTATGTCATATATTAATATAGTATCATTCAGTATGTCTGCAATTTTTCTTGATTGTTTCATCAATCTACGAAAAAACAGCATGTCATGGACAAGATTATGTATAGGCATTATATCTATATAGTACGATCTCGGAATTATATATTGAAAACCTTCATGATATAGAATGCCGTTTTACAACTTGAGCTATAGTGATTTTTTCTAGTAGATTAGATAAACTTGAATTGGTTATTTCGAGATTTCCGTGACTATCTATATGGAAGTCATTTCCAAAGTAATATTAGTAGCAAGATCAATTTCCTTACATGAATTTTTTGCATAAATTGATAGTTCTTTAAAAAAAATTTTGAGATATTTCTAGAGAACTGATTGCAGAAGTAGGCAAAGATCAACAAATAAGAAACAACATCCTAATACTTCTTCATCAAGTCGAGGTAAACTTAAACGGTCATATCACTAGATACTTTCAATTGTGAAAATGCTTCCGCAATTGGATAACTCATGTCAGAACTTCCATTAATTTTTAAATGATCCGCTATTTGTTTTACAAAATCTTTGAAATTCGTAATATTGCCTACGAGCAGTACATCAACTTTGTTCTGCAAATTTAAAACTTCATTATGCTTTAAAAGAGTGGGTATTTGCTCCATCCTTATAATTGATCGAGTGTTGATTTCAACTGGAAGAAGGAGAATCTTCAATGAAGAAAGAACGAGAAATGAGGTAAGAATGAGAACCGCGGATAAAGATGGAAGGAGAATTGGGGTAGAACATAAAATTGATCAAAAATTGAGCTTTCTAATTTGTTGAAGTGACGGAAATTGTTGCTTTTGAAGTTTATTGTTACGGATTTTTAGTTTGCTATAGCCAATTGTTTGAGGGGTACAAAATGTAACTATTTAAGGAGCTATAAAAATAATAGGCAATAAGATTGTAATTATTTTCATTCTATGGGTTATTTGCTTTATATCCCCTTTTCTTTTTGGTGGAGTAAGGGCCTTTGGGCCGATATCCCCCTTTTACTTTGTTGTTTGTTACTTTTTGGCTTTGGTTGATCTCATTTTGTTAAGTCTATCTCTTTGGCCTTTTTCATTTTCTTTACATTTTGCAACCCCTCATGTGTTTGATAAATCATAAAATGTTAGAGCTTTCATTGACAATTATTTGAGGATCGATTGTATTCAATATCAATGACTTTAATAGTTACCATGATGTAAAGTGTTGATGTTGCAAGAATGAAATCGATGTGGTTGTGCCGTTGAGCGATTTCTTTAAATCTTTTGTTGACTAGGTGTGTTTTGATGTGAGTCTTGAAATGAACATCACATGTACGATTTTGATCTTTTTGAGATATGCTAAATAAGTGCATTTTTAAATGCCATATGTGGTGAGGTGTTACTTGATAGCATTGAATGAATGTGTGTGAAGTCTTAGAATTTTCCTTGTTAGTCTAATTTGTTATATCTTGGTGAATGTAAGGCGTGATCTTGGAAAAAAAAATCAAAGAGGGAGCCCAAATGTCATCAATCCTTTGTGACTATCTCATGAGGGTGTGCATCCATTTTGACACCATTGGAACCTAATCCATATTTTGTTACAAAACTAAAAGAAAGCCTCTTGAGTCAAATTGTCCCTATCTTCTCACATAAAATCCTTTTTAAAGAATTGTGATGTTTCAACAGTCAAATTAGATCAAAAGCTTAAGTTGGGGGTGTGGAAAGGAAAGAGGAATAAAACCCAAGTGAAGGGCAAAAATATGAAATGAAACTCAGCTTTGAAGTTTGTTACAAAAATAAGGAACCCTCATTATTAAAGAAAGATTCATTGTGATGAAAATGCTTTAGAAGAATAAAAATGGAAGTTCTCAATAGGAGCAAAATGAAAAACAAGTTGAGATCATGTAAAGATGATTGCAATAATGCAATGAAAAGGTTAAGTCACTAACCTAAATTGACCATACCTTAATCCTCAGCCCCGTGAAAATCCTAAAACACCCTTCCAATCTTGCATGAACTAGGTTGTGCGATGATAGAAAAGTGTTGAAGAAGAAGGAAATTGACGATTGAAACATGTCAAAAGATCAGTCCAACACAGTTGACTGACTTATCTGCAGCAAGTGTTGATGAGGAAGGAAGCTGACGATTGGATTATGCCAAAGGAACAAGTCCAGCAAAGCTGACCTACTAGTTACATTATTGCGAAAGAATTATAGTTGCACTAGGATTAGACTACCTATGTTAATTAGAATTATATTTCGTGTATAGTTATATTGTGATTATGATTATATTACGACTAGGAATACTATTAGAATTATAATACAACTAGGATTTAAATTATTTATAATTGCATTGTTATTATTATATTAGTAATAGGTATTGTAATAGGACTCTAAGCATAGTTAACTTAGAACTCTACAATCCTCTCTTATATAAGGAGTATGTAACTCAACATTATTATTATTATTATTATTATTATTATTATTATTATTATTATTATGAATTTATCAATATTGGTCAACCTATCAATACTATCATTACATTAATACAATCATTGATTTCTCTAATCTTAGATTTGAGATTTCTTCATGGGTTTCTACATGGTATTAGAGCTTAAATCTCTTCCACTCTCTGAGTATTGATAAAAAAAAACAAAAAAAAAACATACGTTGCAATGCCCCCTTATATGAAAAACCATCAACCTCCTTAGTTCACCAAATAATTGTCACTTGCTCCATTAAACTTAAGCCAGCAAACTACCTCATAAAGAGGATGCACATATCACAAAGAATGAACCAAGTAAAAGTAGATGTTCCACTGGACAGACTGCTAGGAAAGTTGTAGCGGCTAAGAAGGATGCAAAAGATAGTGACACAATTGATGATTGGAAGGAGAAAATGTGTTTATAAGAAGTTGGATCTCAAGCACCTTGACTGAATAAAGTATATACCTAATTGTGGGTTGCTCAACTGCCAAGACGATGTGAAAATGTTTGAAAAAAAACTTATATTCACGAAAAAAAAACAATTAATTTTTCTAGAAGCTTAGGTAAGACACCATATTCCACTCTTAATCAATTTGTTAGTGCTCTCACATGCTTTGATATAAGGGAAGAGGAAAAAAAGTGTCATAACAAAAACCATAACATGATATTATCTGCTAAAATAAGGCAGGGGAAAAGAAGGCAGGGGAAGAGGAAACAACATCAACATAAAGCATTGACAAAATAAGTTTTTGCTGGGTATTCAAAGTCTTTTTTTGTTGGATATTCAGCAACAACAACATCAATATACCGAAACATTGACAAAACAAGTTTTTGCTGGGTATTCAAAGTTTTTTTGCTAGATATTCAAAGCAAGCTAGGAGTAACCGTTCCTCTACTCACTAGCTTGAGGGGAAGTGTTGAAGAAGAAGGAAACTAACGATTGAAACATGTAAAAGGAATTAGTGCAACACAGTTGACTGACCTACCTGCAGTAAGTGTTGATGAGGAAGGAAGATGAAGATTAGAACATGTCAAAGGAACAGTTCCGAAAGCTGATTGACGAGTTTATATCACTTTAAAGAATTAAAGTCGCACTAGGATTAGACTACCTATGCTAATTAGGAGTATATTTCATTTATAATTATATTATGATTAGGATTATATTACGACTAGGATTACTATTAGAGTTATAGTACAAATATGATTTAGATGATTTATAATTGCATTATTATTATCATATTAGTAATAGGTATTGTAGTAGAACTCTAAGTATAGTTAACTTAGGACTCTACAATCCTCTCTTATATAAGGAGCATGTAACTCAACATTATTATTATTATCAATTATCAATACTGATCAACATATCAATACATCAATTCAATCCGTGATTTCTTTTTCCTATATTTGAGATTTCTACATGGATTTCTACAAAAAGTATGGGCAAACCTATGGGATAAAGCTTTCATGTGTTTCTCTTTTCTCTTTTGAGAGTGTAGGAGTTGCATTAATTCGTTCTTTCTTTGTTGATTTTCTTTTTGAGAGTATGAAATCATTCTTGATGTGAGGGTAATTGAATGCGCTTATTGAAACATGGGCTTGCATGACATAAGAAGATAAAGTGAGCTTGAGCTTGTGTGGGAACCGACTTGTCATCATGATAGACTTTAGAATGTTGTTGAGAACAATCTTGTAATGACACCTGCTTGTTAGTTCTTTTGAATATTGTTACGGGTACCTTTATTGAGCTAATTGTGTTATTAATTTACTTGAGGACAAACTAAAAATTAAGTTAGGGGTGTTGATGAGTCGTAGATTTGCACCCATTTGAGGTCTATTTAGCTCAATAAATAGTGTTCTCAATGCATGATGTTATCATATTCTAATGATATATTGGTGATTTGCAGTTATGAATGCTAATGGACAAGAAAAGAATGAATGCATGAAAGAATGACAAAAAGGTAAGTACGTAGTGTAAAACCGACTCTGATGGTCGCCAAAAAAGAAGGGAAAATCGCATAACAAGCATGGCATCGCCCAAATTAACAATGCAATAAGAGTTTTTTTATTGGTTGGTAGGAAAAGTCATAGAGAAAAGGCGATACGCCGAGTGAAAAATGCGAACATGGCGATATTTGATAGTTTTTGATGATAAAATGCAAGTTCAGAGGGAAAACTAATGCATTGCCGATTCGCCGAGCTCGAAGAGAAAACTGAGGAGGATCGCTGAATGGTGATCGAACATCCGAAGCCTGGAGCAAGAAACAAGCAAGTTGAAACCTGATTGATGACTCACTGAATGATATCGGTGAGCCGACTAATGTCATCGAGTGAGGAGAGCATATTAGTTTTAGGACGAAATTTAGCAATCTATAAATAACTTAAAAATGAGAGAGAAAGGGGTCCGAAACTAAAGAGAAAATTCTGAATATTCTAGAGATTGAAACACTTTCCATTGAGTGAAAAAACACTTTATCCGTTAGGCTTTTTGAATTGATAATCCTTAATTTGTTAAATTGGGGTTTAATTACAAGTTTGTTTGCTTGTAATTACTCCAATGCATGTTATCCATGGCTGATTTCATGCAAGGTATAATTTATTTACACTTTATAATATGTGGCTACCCCCTCCCCCCACTCTCTTGGGGTTTGATTATAGGGTTGGGTGTTTATTTAAGTTAGTATTGCTTCGTTTTATCGCTGATAATCATAGATTCAAACTGTTACCAAGTTATTAATTCATGAATTAAGGTGACCAACTTGATTGTAGCATCGAATCTCGTATAGGTGCTCGAAAGAGACTACTATGAGTGGGTAATATGTTCGACTTTTGCAATTTAGTTATACTAAATATTAAGTTCAAGGTTGTGAGTTATTAGAATTGCATGTAGTTGTCATATATGTGCAAATGCCCAACGAGAGGATAATAGCCTCCACAACAACGACCCAACACAAATAATCTTGGCACAACATCGGTAGTGAGTCAGTACAATTATTCAGACCATTCATGGAACATCATACATTACACATACCAATTATGTTCATTCTTTTACCTCACATTATCATCCATAGAACTTATTCATCATTTAAATATACACATAATATACGAAATCCTTCTCTAATTCCCATTACTCCTAGGTACTACCTTATGATATAGCTCTTCCTATCATTCAGAAACCAATGGGAATACATAGTTACCAAATCGATGAATCTCGAAATAACACTTAAAAATATCCTCTACCAAGTTTCCAATGTTTAAAAATGGTGAAATGGGGATGAAACCTCAAATTTTGAAAATAATTCATTCCAGGTCAAAATTGCATTTTGTGATTGCACCCTCAAAGCCTCACAATTGCAATAAAAAATGGGAGGTCAACTCATAGATTCACCTTCGCGATCGCGGCCCAGGGTCACACAATAGTGATGCCTGAGGACCTATCTCAACATGATTGAGACAAACCCCACGCAATCACGATGTACAATTAAGCACCCTTATGCGATCACAAGAGAGAGCCGCAAAATCACAATAAACAACACAATATGCAACAATAGAAGCATCAACAAACATCAAAACTTAGAAAAAATCACGAATGAGCATTCACAATTTGTTCGAAATCCCGTACAAATAAACAAGATAACCTAGCTAACTAAACTCGACGTTTTGAACTCAATGGATTGGTCAAGACACAGATTCAAGGTCTCCTTGACCTGGAACCATTAAAGTCGCAATAAACTAACATTCACTTAACAATACCAACCTTCCCTTGAAACTTGTGAAAATTGAACTAAGAGCTCACCTAGGCCTAATATTTCCCGAATATAACTGAATTGTCAGAAATCTAAAGCGTATGAGAAACCGAATATTGAACGAAAGTAAACTCGTTGTCTAGTTATACTTAAACTTTGAACTAGGGGTGTACAAAACCAAACTGAAAATCGAAACAAATCGCAAATAGATTCAAATTGAAAAAAACCCGATAAGTGGTTTGGTTTGACTTGATTTAGTATTGAAAAAAAAATCCGACTATATTTGAGTTTGTTTTGTTTTAACTAAAAAAACCAACCCGAGATCAAACCAACCTAAAATTATATATATAATTTTTAAAATTTTATTTTATACATAATTTTTTTTACTTTAGTAACATTTTAAAATATTTCTTATACTATTTCTTAGTTATTATCTTTTAATATTATATCAAGATTAAAACCTAGAATCGAAATGATTTAATAAAGATTCTGATTCATACATATTGATAATTATAATAAAACCTAAATCAAAATTAAATTAATACTAATGCACAAAGAAAATCAATTCAACACTATGAATGACAATAATATCGAATATTTGTTCTTTTGTTTTAAATTGGGTTAGATAATTAAATACATAATCTAATTTTAGTTCTCCTTAAATATTTAGTAATGTAACTAATACTTAATAAACTTATTTTAGCATGATTTAGTACTTTTAAATTATGATTATTTTCATTATGACTTTACAGTATTTATTTTATATGATGATTTTATTATTATTATTATTATTGAATATTTTTATGTCATCAATATTCATCTCATATTTTGTGTTATTTTTTAAAGAAACACCTTAGATGATTGTATTTTGTTTGAACTAAAGAAATATTTGGAGCACAAGTTAATTATATGTTTCTGTGCAGCCTTTACCGAAAAATCCAAATTTTTTGAAAAATCTGAAGTTTATTAGTTGGTTTGATTTATAATTTTATAATTGAACACAATGGTTTGGTTTGGTATTTAAAAACCCAAACCAACCCGAGGTTTAAAAATCTAAATTTTATTAGTTTGATTTGGTTTATAAATTTAAATTTTTTACACGAATGATTTGATTTGATTTTTAAAAAATTCGAACCAACCCTATAATGTACATTCCTACTTCCAACTAAAGAGTTGAAATCCATGAATAGACTCTAAAACTGAACAAAAACACTCTTGGATCAGATTCTCCATTTTATAGCTAATATTACTAAAGCTATTCAATTTTGTGACTCTTAGTTCCGGTTGTTGTCAAAATTCACCTTTAAAAAGTCTCCAAACTCTAAATTTTTCAAACATCAAAACTTTTCAATCAAATTTCAAAATTAACTTCATAAACTGACAAAAACTATCTCGTTGCAACTTCGGGAGGGGTAAAATAGTAATTTTTTCAAAAATGACCTTGAGGGTAGTAGGTATGAAATTTAGGACTTTTAGATATCAAAAAAATTCATAGTACCTGATTTGATATTTCATTAAAAAAAATCATAATTCTTAAAAATTAAATTTGAGGTCCAATTTATAATCGAAAAATTCAAACTAAATATCAAAAGTTTTGATTTTCAATGTGCCAACACTATGCTCACCCACCCCCTATTTAGAATTAGGGGAAACTTTCTTAGAGGATTTTTTCAACTAAACACATGGCTTACCTAAAGCTATATTAGAAATCTACAATAAAAAAAAAGTTGGCTTTCCTACTAAAACACAAAGATATATCAGATTGTTTAACTGATAGCGAAACACCAAATACAACTAGACAAAATTTTCTTTCAAAATCCGAACAACAGTTTGTCACCAAAAAAACATACTAGTGAAACATTCTTCATTTTTATTTAGATTAGTTGTCACAAAAAATACATGAAATTAGAGATGACAATTACTATTATTTTGTGTTTATTAATGAATCCATGTAATGTTAGTCAATAGGAGATATGATATAATTGGAAGGACCATTGATTTAATCCAAAAGTTCAAACTAAATATTAAAAAGATTTAATCTTAAAATTTTCCAAACTATGCTCACCTTCTATTTAGGATTTTAGAAAACTTTCTTTGAGCAACTTTTTCAACTTAACATATGGCTACCTAGAGCTATGTTAGAAATCCACCATCAAATATCATATTTGTTTTTAACAAAGCTTTAACAATACTACCTTATTGACATGAAGAAGATATATCAAGAATTACTATGTATTTTATGAAGGCAATACACGGAAGTAGTAGTCCCCCGTTTCAATTTGTTAAGATGGAGTTTTTAAAAGGTAAAAAAGACTCTTGAATCTTGTTGTCATAAATTAAAAATATATTACATAATACTCATTTAATTTTATGGTTTAAAACATATGAGGTTGAAAATAGTGTTGCTAAAAATCAGAGAAATATTCATTTTGAAAAAGAATAAAAGAGAGAGTATGATAAAAGGAGTAAACAACTTTTTGTTCTACATATACATTATAGTTATCTTAAATCAATATTACGATAAGATCATTAATTAACAGGAGGGTAACAGGGAAAATTGGACGTTATAAGATCTACTATTTTCTAATTATAACAAAGTTATATATTTAAAGGATCTTATATTGTGTAATTGTGTTTTTTAGTGGATGCTATCAGATAATAAGAGAAAAATTGATTGAATTTATGCAAATATCTTGCATAAATTTGCCACCTTAACTGTACAAATTGATCCATATTCTTCAAAACTAAGGGACAAATATGATACATGAAAGATACACAGTGGCATAGGCATATCATTTTGTGATCTTTTCCATCGCTATACTTATTTAGTTGAATATATAACCAAAAATGATTATTACTATTTCATAAAAAATATAGGTCTGAAGTTTTGTTATTAAATAATGACATATTAACATCAATTCACTAAGTTAGTTCATAATTACAGTAGGTAAAACACACTTAAACCCGAACGGAATTCAATAACAATTGTATATACATAAAATTCTATCAACCATAAATATACAACATATTTTTTTTAAAAATCATATAGGGCGTTTAGATGGACCCCTTGTTGCTCCCACTTGACTTTGTCACTCTAAATATGATTAGATTAACTTAATGTACAATCGCGTAAAATGATTTACTTATTCACACCCTACACTCTATATAAAGGCGAAAATGTTTCTCAGTAAATTTGTAAATCTTCTCTTGATAAGAAATCACACTCACTTATAAGGAAATGGGTTTAAAAGGCAAGTTGATCTCTCAAATAGAAACGAAGTGTTCTGGACATTTGCTTCATGAGCACTTCAAATCAAATCCACACAAAACATCCGCCATGGCTCCTGATAAAATAACAAATTTTACACTTCATGAAGGTCAATTAGGAAAAACTAACTCTGTTGTTAGCTGGAATTATATTCTTGGTAAGTAACTTATTTATTTCATATTTCGATTGACTTTGGTAAAAGTAAGCAATGGATTAGCATTCTCTCCATTTTTAAATTTTGTAATGCAATTTACATCTTTAAGTTAAGATAAGGTTCGAAAGAAAAAATAAGTAGGAAAAGAGTATTACATATTCTAAAAGTTCACATCATTTATACAAAAGTTGGGAGATGAAAAGTAAAAACACCTAGCGTCAATTGGTTGAAGAGTACATAAAAGTATTGATTCTTCAAACAGTAAAAGTTCATAAAAAGGAGACAACAAATATCATTAATGGTCGCAAAGGAATTCTCTAATTCAGATTTTTGTCTTTTTGTTGTCATTGGATATTTTTGAATAATATATAGCCTAAAACGTTAGTGAAAAAACGTTTATATTAGTATATCTACATAATGTCTCTATCATGATCATTTATGAACTTTAATTTATGTACTTTTGCTTCTTTTGTATCCTCAATTATATTTATTTGATTTGATAACAGGAGGAAAAGAGAGGCATGCCAAACAAGTCCTACACATAGACGATGAGGAAAAATCAATCACTTTCAACTTTAAAGAAGGATATATGAATGAACTATACAAGTCAATGACACTGACACTTACATTGATTGCAGAGAAAAACTTTATCACTTGGACTCTTGTGTATGAGAAATTGAATGAAAATACTCCAGAGCCCTTGGATTTTATAGAGTTTCTTATCTATCTCATCAAGGACCTTGAGACTCACCATGTTGGGAAATAAATATCATTCCCCATTACTAATAAGATGATGAAGTATCATGACTATCCTAAATATTTGTTAATAAATAAACCTACTTGGTGTGATATATGATGCTTCATGAGCTTGATGAAGTGTTAGTTCTGTTGTAAATCTCTTTATGAGTCAATAAAATTGTGTGGTGTGTTATATGTTTCATGATTTGTGTATGTAGGCGTGTTCATTGTTAATAATACATTTATGATGGACTTTTCCAAGTGCTTACATATTTAGATGAAATATTATATGGACAAAATTGGTTGATACTTTTTTTAAAGTCATTTCTTTGGTTAATTTGATTTGTATCCTCTTAAAAGAATTATAAGTTATTATTTAATTTTTAATAGAGATGTAATGTTTTTATTTGTAAATTGTGATTTCAATAATCATTTTGATGTTGTACGATAAAATATTTATAACTAATAATCTAAAATAAATACACCCCCCTCTTTTAATGGAAATTACTCAACTAAAAGTACAACAAACGACTAATTAGGCTAAGTCTAGGCCTTATTCCTCATATGATGGACCCTTAGCTCTATCAAGTTCTTTATTTGAACAACAAATACTTGTACTTTGTTACAGTAAATTTGGGTGTATTCAATCTCCTTGCTTAGTGGTTTAGCCGGTTCCAACATTTGCTTTGCCTATGGTAGCTGGGCTGCTTATGTCAACCCAAGATGTTGGAACAATTCATCAAATTGGGTTCTCCCAGGTTCACAAATGTTGTGGGCGATAACACTAATAAGTCTCTAGTGTGTTGGCAGGAGAGGTTTCATAACATGTGTTTGGTGGAGTGTCATGGGGTTCATTATACCTCTTTCCGAATTGATGGGTTGGTGAAGAAATATTAGAGGTTTATCTCGTTGCTGACCAACCAGGACACCGCTAATGAGTTAGGATAGGCATTGTTAGAGAAGTATGTACCTCATATCCTTAAGGAGCGATTGTGGGATGAATTTACCAACTTGACACAAGATCGATGTCAGTTCAGACATGGTTTCAAGAGCTTCTTGTCTTGTGAGTTATGACTACGCTTATAATGACAGAGAAAAAGAGGGTGTGAATATTTGTCGAGGGTTGACATTTCCACATCGGTTGGCTACCGAGTAGATGGTGGTGTCTGCAGGCTGCTTTTTTCATCATATAGTTTACCATGCGCATACAATTGAGGGGGATATGTCATGACGTTTGTTACAAAATGAGACAGAGAAAAGCAAGAAAATATGGAGAATTAATAATTCTGTTCAATATTGAATAAAAGAGACAACAAACATATTTGTACACAAGAAGTTAAGAAGTAAAACGATATAAAATACCTACAAAGTCTAAATATAAAATTTACCATATTAATATATTAAAATGTATACTATGTCCATATTTAGAATGTCTATACAATATTTACCAAATTGTAACATCCCCCCTAAAACTCAAGATGGTTTACAAGAAATCAATTTAAGTTTGGTCACCATATCTTGGAAACGTCTAGGAAGATGAGGCTTGGTGAAAACATTAGCTGGTTGATCTAAGGACCCAATAGAAGCTAATCGAATGGCAGCAAGATCAATGTGCTGATGAGTACAACGATATATGCTTTGTATGCTCATGAAATACATCTTTATGAGCAATCTGAATGGCACTACAACTATCACAATAAAGAGTAGTGGGGCAGAAGATTGAGGAACACTCATGTCAGCCAATAACCAACGAAGCCACAGTATCTTAACAATAGTATCAACAAGTGCGCGATATTCTTATTCGGTACTTGATCAGGATTTTAAGGTTTGTTTCTTGCTTCTCCACGATATAAGAGAATCTCCTATAAAAATACAATAAATAATAATAGAAAGTCAATTAATAGGATCACGTCCCCAATCAGCATCAACATATGCTTTTATATAAGAGAAATATTAGCTGAAAAGTGAAGTCCATGGAACATAATACTTTTTACATAATGAAGAATTCGCAGAACAACAACATAATGAGTAGAGCGATGTTTAACTACTACAACAGAAAGAAGGGCAGAAACAGAGCTAAACGAGCTACTAGAGCAAAGGTCTGCTCATAATCAATTCCATACTCTTGGGTGAATCCTCGAGCAACTAATCGAGCCTTTTATCTTTCAAAAGAGACATCAGATTGTGTCTTAATCTTTTATATCCATTTGCAATCAACAAGAGTTTTATGAAAAGGAGGGTGAACTAATTCTGAAGTATGAGATTTTTCGAAGGCCTACAACTCTATTTCATAAAGTGTAGCCAACAAGGATCACTGGATGCCTCTTTGTATGTACCAGGCTTATGTAAATTAAGCATGGTACAATAACATTGATAATCATGAAGATGAGTAAGAGGATTTTTTTCTCAAACTGGATGGATATATGAAGTGTTATTAGGAAGAAGAGAATACGAGGGTACCTAGGAATAAACATTCATATCAAGAGTGGAACTATGAATTGGAGATTGATCATGAGAATTTAATGTTGTAATATTTTCATGAACTGGACATCAAATGGCTCTTCATTGAGGGTAATAGTAAAACCGTGGCGTGAAATGTCTGACTCACTAGATGAACATACATTAAGATCACTTTGAAAAAACTTAACACAAGGATTGGAATAGATTCAAACTTTGACAGTGAGTAAACTTTTTTATATGTTCCCAAAAGCACAATGCCGAGAAATACGAATATGATTTGACACGGGATCCCAACAATAGTAACCTTTATGTTCTATCCCATATCCTAGAAATAAAGATACTCAAGCATGAGTTTCTAATTTTGTGTGTTCATGTGGTTGAAGAAGAACAAAACAAGCAGAGCCAAGTACTTTAAGTAATGTGTAGTAAGGAGTTACCTTGTAAAGATGTTCATAAGGAGATACGTTTCCAATAATATTGGAGTCTATTGATAGTAACATTGTAGTAAGAGTTGCTTCACCCCAAAAGCGCTCAGGGTAAGATGAATAAATAATCATGGCCCAACGAGAATCAAGGATATACCTATGCTTACGTTAAGCTTGTCCATTTTGTGGGGAGGTATCGGGACAAGAGAATTCAGAAAGTGTACCATTTATAGATAAGAAATTCAAAATTTTAGAATCTCGATATTCCATGCAATTGTCATGCCAAAAAACATTGATAATTTTACCCAATTGAGTTTTAAACATATTGGCAAAATTGGTACAGATTTGAGGTAGTTCCTAACGATTTTTTATAAGATATATCCATGTGAATCGGAAAAATTCATCGATAAAAATGATAAAGTTTTTGTGATCCAATCATGCTTGGTAAATGAGAGGTCCCCAAACATCAGAATGTATTAAATCAAACAAGGAAAGTTTGAAATAGAGGGATTTTTATCAAAAGGTATAGCGGGTTGTTTGACCTGTTTACATGCAATAAAATCCAAACTTTTCTCATTAATTTGACCTAAAAACCCACTATAAACTAAAAAAGGAAGTTCAACAATGACAAAAATTTTGATGTCATAATGACAACGCAACACTAGAAGAAACAACACATAACAGACACGGAGATGATCGGGGAATATGATGACTAGTGAGTTCAAACATACCCCAACTTTATGGCCTTTCCTAATGATTTTTCCTTCTGAACGTCCTGCACTCGACAAGCACGAGAAGAAAAAATTACATCATATCCCAAAATCACATAATTGTCCAACAGAGATAAGATTAAAATTTTAAGAACTATCAGGAAAAGAGAAATCTAATGAAGAAATAGATAGTTAATTACTAACATTCATATTAGATCCATCAACAATATGAATGAATGATGGGCTAGAAATTGTAGCCAGGTCTGAGAATATCCCTGAAGAATACGTCATGTGATTACAGCATGCTAAATCAAAGTACCAAGACAAATTACCTGAAAGAGTAACTAGAGTTGCAAGATAGTTACCAGTTGGAGAAAGTAGTTGACTAAGGAGAGCTTGAAGTTCAATTGATGAATTTCAATAATTTTTGGTTACTACAAGAACTGGATTTGACGAGTGATTCAAACGAGATTGATTTTTGTTCTAAGGACGAGTAGGACAATTCTCAATCAAGTGATCTTCCTTTTAAACATACATGCAGATTGGAGGACAATTCTGGATGTATGTCCCTTATTCTTATATTTATTACATTCAATAACTAGGTAGTCATGTAAGGCATGAACAGTTTGACGACAATTGCAACAAAATTTGACACCAATTATGTTAGTGGCTGCAAAAACTAAGTTATCCACTGGCCGCATGATATCCAAATGAGTTTCTTCATATTTTTGGTGAGGAAGAGAATTTTCAAGAGTTGGCAAATGTTGTTGGTTAAGAAATGCAACCTACGTTGGTTCATGATCATCTGTAAGAGCCATCAAGAATTAATCAATTTATCATTGTTGCAGTAAGCTAAAAATTTGGCGGCGGCACTAGAATTTCTAAGAACGGGTTCAGTCAAGGTTAATTGATTCCACATGGATTCCTTCTTCGAGATAAATTTATAGATAGGTTCTCACTTTTCTTGTTTCAATCTGGCTATCTCCTTCATAAATTGAAAACGATGAGAAAGATCAAAAGTAATATATCATTGAGAGAGATGATCCTATACCCCTTTTGTGGTGTTGAATTGTCCAAATTGGGTGAATACTTGGAACAAAAGTATTTCAAAATCATGTAATAATATGATGATTTCTTTTATCCCCCATTCTAAATGATCAACAAACTTTTCAGTTGTTTCCGTCTCAGTTTGCTTTGGACAGACTAAATCAC
Source organism: Solanum lycopersicum (assembly GCF_036512215.1). NCBI lineage: Eukaryota > Viridiplantae > Streptophyta > Magnoliopsida > Solanales > Solanaceae > Solanum > Solanum lycopersicum. The sequence continues at coordinate 29,845,787 of NC_090807.1, read as the reverse complement.
CTATGACAAATCGCCACAACTTTCGCTCTTTCAAAAAACTATGCATTGCCTCACACCAATGATGATAATTAGATCCACTGAGAACAACTGAAATAAGTTGAGAAATATCATTTTTCTCCATGATATTCGCGCAAAAAATCAATGTCAACAAACCAAAAAAAGAGAGGAAAAAACGGAAAGATAGAAGAGACCCAATAGAGTGATGAAACAGCAATTGCCATCAAGAAAATATCACGAGAAATATAGAATAGTGAATAAGGATGGGCATAATATGGTTCAAATCAAAAAAAATGATCAAACCAATTTATTTTTAATTTTAGTTTCAATTTTTCGATTATTTTGGTCGATATCGGTTTTGAATTTTTATATTTAAGTTTTCCGGTTCGGTTTTTGGTTTTTAGATTTGAAAATTTGATTAACCAAAAAATCAAAATTATATATATATATATATATATATATATATATATATATATATATATATATATATATAAAACTCATTCCTAATCCTCCCACTCGGCCCATCCTATTATTATCAGTAGTCAGCCCAAGCCCAACTACCTAAATTCCTATTACTCAGCAGTCAGCGACCCAACTATTCAAATTTGTAACCCAATTACCCAAGCCAATTTCCTATCAATTGATAAATTTATAAATTGATAAATCACTAAATTGATAACTGATACATCGACCATCGTAAGTCCGTAACGTCGGTTGTCTCTCAATTCTCAGTAAGTAAGTAACGCAATCACGCAGATACGCTAACATTGTGTCTGGTCGATGAGAGCCTGAGACACCGACTCATAACATACGTCAGTCGCCAGCTCGCCGCAGCCCACCAGGCCACCACTTTCGTCTTATCGTTAGTTCGTCACTCTCACTCGTCTCTCAACTCTCAGCTCTCGTTTGTCGTCACTCGTAACTAAGTTAGTAAAATCGTCTTAAACTCTCATCAGTCATCTCATAAATCTCATGTACTAATTTTATAGTTGTTCCTTGTGCTCTTGCATTTGCTTCTATGAAAATTGTTTGTTTCCTTGTAACAAAGCTGAGGGCTATTGTGACTTTGTGAGGCCTAAACCAATAACCATTTTCATTTTTCAGTATTAAAATTTAAATAGCAGACTGTACATTTTTTCTAAAGTAAAGTCAAAAGTAAATATAAAGTGTAAAAAATATAACACTGTTGCTTTTTGAATAAATGTGTATTTGTTGATTGTTGTTCTTGTTGTTTGTTTCACTTTTTTATAGATGACAGAAACTGGAAGTAAGGGAAGTGAAAGTGGAGCTTCAAATGAGAGCATACCTTACACCTCATTTCCCAGTGAGGTTGAAGTTGATGTTGATACTTCAAAGAAAAGAAAAACCATGGAACCTAGAGCTAATTGTTGGAAGCATTTTGAAAAGTTCATCGATGATAATGGAGCTAGTAAAGCCAAATGCAAGTATTGTGCAAAAGCTTATGAAGTTTCTACATCATCTAATGGTACGTCATCAATGAGTACTGATATGAGAACATGTCCTAAATTTCCTCGTGACACCGTAGATAAAGGTCAAAATCTAATTAATTTCCTACCATCTTTAACAGGAGCAAAAAAAGGGGTCATTAGCACTTGGAAATTTGACCAAACACAAAGTAGGAAAGCTTTAGCAAAAATGATAATTGTTGACGAGCTACCATTTAGTTTTGTTGAGAAAGAGGGTTTTAAAAACATCATGAGAGTTACAATGCTGCAATTTCATATTCCTTCTCGTAGAACTGTTATAAGAGATTTTTATGAACTATACCTCAAAGAAAAAAAACTTTTGAAGAAGGTTTTCAAAGAAGCACGTCCAATAGTTTGTCATACAACAGATACTTGGACCTCTATACAAAAAATAAACTACATGTGTTTGACAGCCCACTTTATAGATTTAGAAATTGGATTATAAATTTTTGTCCTATTTCTAGTCATAAGGGCGTGGATATGGCGGCTTGCATTACTAATTATTTTTGCTTGAATAGGGTTTGGATAATTTTTTTACTGTAACAGTTGATAATGCTAGTTCTAATGATGTTACTGTGAAAGAGATGTCTAAAAAATTGAGCAATTGGGGAACTAACATTATGGATGGTGACCATCTTCAAGTGTATGACACATATCCTTAATCTTATTGTGCAAGATGGGTTGAAGGAAATTGGTAAGTCTGTCAAGCTAGTGAGACAAGCTGTGAAATACATTAAACAATCTCCCGCAAGACATAGAAAGTTTAAAGAATATTGTGAATCTGAATTGATAACTTGTAAGAAATCATTATGTTTAGATGTTCCTACTAGGTGGAACTCTACATATTCGATGCTTGATGTAGCACAACATTTTGAGCTTGCATTTGAAAGATATAGTTTTTATGATATTGGATACTTGAATCATCTTCGTACCTTTGGTTCTGATTCTTCTGAAAACAAAGATGGAACTCGTGTTGAAGATGGAACTAATGTTGAAGATGAAACTAGTGTTGAAGATGGAACTACTGCAAATATTATTTCAAGTGTACTGGAATAATGTGAGGTCAATGGTGAAATTTCTTGAAATTTTTTATGTACTTACTTTGAAGATCTCTGGTTCTAATTATGTCACTAGCAATACACACTTTGTTGAAATTGCTGAACATAATCTTATTTTGAAATAGATGATGACAAATGAAGATCGTAATTTGAAAGAAGTGGCAGAAAGTATGAATGTGATGTTCAAAAAGTATTGGGGTGAACCACAAAAAATGAACATGATGATCTTTATTTCATCTATATTGATCCCCGTAACAAGCTTGATTATGTTCCATTTGCAATTGTGGATATGTTTGGAAAAGAAGTTGGGGAAAAGCTATGTTCAAAAGTGAAAAAATACATGAACAAACTGTTTGAGTATTATGTCAAGAAATCCCCAAAAACCTCTTTACATGTACCATCTTCACCCACTTCATCTGATAATTCATCAAGCATATCTAGTGTGAGTGGTTATGGCAACTTTGTAAATAGAGGAAGAATGAGAACGAAAAAACAATTTGAGAAGCATAAAGAAGTTAGTGGAAGTTCAGGAAATAAATCAGAATTGGAAAGATATCTTGCGAAAGATATTGAGCAAGATAGTGATGACTTTGATATATTAATGTGGTGTAAAGTTAATGAGCCGAGATTTCCTATTCTCGCGGAAATGGTTCGTGATGTGTTACCCATTCCCATTTCAAGTGTCGCATCAGAATGTGATTTGTGTTCTTGATCCCTTTAGGAGTTCATTAACTCCTAAAATTGTGCAATATCTTATTTGTGTTCAAGATTGGCTTAGAAGTGAGTCTTTTTCAATCAATATTGAAGAAGATTTAGAGTATCTTGAACAACTTGAAATTGGTAAGAATTTGATATTTGTATTAACTATATTGAAAATAATTTTGTTACTTGTGTTTCTTAACAACTAACAAATTCTTTCATATTTTTTTAGATTTTGCTTGTATTGGGACTGAATCTAGTATAATTGATATATAGTTGCAGCTTGTAAGTTCAACTATCAACTAGTGATGTGTGGTAACGAGTAAGTAAAGAACTTATTTACATAACTTGCTTGATAGTTTTATATATTCTATTCTGAAATGTAGATCATTTTTCTAAAGAGTTCTATTTTCTCGGATGTCTATCAATGTTTTATTATTTTCTTGGTTGCTATCTGCTAGAACTTGGGAGCTATTGCAATAACGGTTGCAAAGATGTTTTGTTGGTTTTCAAAATCTCTTTGTTGCTGCAAGTTGCAATGATCCAGATAATGATGACTTTAGTGTTGTTGTCTTGACTTCTGATAGTTTTTTTTATTATTATTCTTGACTAGTTGTTAATGTTATTGCCTGTTGGCTAGAGCTGGGTTATGCTCAAAACGTTTATGCTCCAAATTAGCATACAGTGGGATAAAACTTGTTGACCCCTTTTGGATTTTTCCATGTTTAAGTGCTTTTATTGTTTAAAGACTCAATTTTCATGATGGCTGCTTTGCAATTTTTTATCTGGCTAGCAGCTAAGAATATCAAAGAAATGGGAAAAAAGGATAATCTTGCTGACCCACTTGTGGATTTTTCATGTTATACTGATTGAGTCGATATCTAGTTATCACGGTGGTCGCTTTACCATTTTTTGTATTAAATTTGGTTAAATCGAAACTGAACCGAATTTATAATAATCAAACCAAAACGAATTTATTTCAGTTTTGTTTGGTTTCACATTTGGACAAACGAAAAACCGAAAAACTGAACCGATATTTACGAACCAATTTAAACCTACCGAACACCCAACCCTAATAGTGAATATGGATTTCAAAAATCTGAGGAGGCACTAATACCATGTTAACAAAGAAACATAAGAAAATCTGAAGAATTAATAATTCTATTCATTATTGAATAAAATAGGCTGCAACCATATTTGTACATAAGAAAATAAGAAGCAAAAGGAAATAAAATACTTATAATGTCTAAATATATACTTTACTATATTTAATATATTTAAATATATACTTTACCCATATTTAGAATGTCTATACAATATTAACCAAATTTTAACAACGTTCATGGTTATAGTAACGAAAGGCCCCACTGTCAAAATGGTTTTAAGGGTCTCAGTCGTATTGTTGAGCATTTATCCATAGAGGTTATCCATAACAATTTAAGCCTACAAGGTCGGTTCAGACGGGCTCTTCATTTTACAAATGGTGGTACAAGTACTAGTTGTAAGTTGGGTTACACTTCGATTCAGACTTCTCATGGTTCACATTTGGAGTATTTGGGTCATGGTGGCTATACATTTCTAGCTGAGTTGTATTAACATGTTACTTATATCAATGGTTGCGATGAGTGTGGTGAGCTGGTCCACTTTGCTGGAGATTGTTGTAGGGGTCATCCTTTTAGCCAGCAGGGTCACAGTTCAGGACCGAAGGCTTTGATTCAGTCGACTAAATGTGGTCCACAAAGTAGCGGCAGTGGTCACCAGGGTGGTATAGTCTATCAGGTAGACAAAGCGGTCAAGGCGGACATGGTCATATGCATACTTTTCAAAGGAGGCCAGAGAAAGAGTCTTTGGATGTTATCATCACAGGTACTCTCTCTGTGTGTGTGTGTGTGTGTGTGTGTGTGTGTGTGTGTGTGTGTGTGTGTGTGTATGTGTGTGTGTGAGTGTGTGTGTGTGTCTGTGTGCGTGCGTGCGTGTGCGTGTGCGTATGCGTGCGTGCGTGCGTGTGCGCATGCGTGTGCGTATGCGTGTGCGTGTGTGGGTGTGCGTGTAATATTTATTATTATTTTATACCCTTTAGGCTCCGGAGTCTCAATTAGTGCATGATTGATAACTCACAGATATCCATATAGGTATTGAGTTATAAGGGAGCTCAGTTGTAACGACTTGTTTAGTCGTTTTGAGCAGCAGACTTTGATTCTGGAAAAACTAGCAAAGACAACGGGCCCCACGACGGACCGTCGAGGGGGTCTCGTTTCAAACACTTAGAAATTCTGAAAATGGGCACTGAAATCGACTCTCTGAACTTCGTAACGAAATGGCAGGACGGACCATCACAGGTGTGACGGACCGTCACAGACTCTTCAAAGAATTGAGTCTCTGAACTCTGTGACGGAGCAGCAGGACGGACCCTCGCAAGCACGATGGGCCGTCACAAGCTGCGTAATCCCAATCTGAGTCGGATTTCTTTAAATGTTTTAAGGGACGTTTTGGACTATTCCTGCTTTAATTATAAAGTTAGTGGGTTAATTTTAATAAGTCATTACTTGGGGGTTAAAAGAGGTAACCTTAAGTTAATTAGTGGGTTATTATTGTCATCTTTTATTCTTAATTATATACTAATTAGGGTAAAAGAAAGAGGGTTTGAATAAGAAAAGTAGAAAGAACAAAGAGAGAGAGAGGATCGGACGAGGAAGAAAGACAACGAAGAACAAAGCTTGGGGAAATTGCTTGCTTGATCACTAATCTTCGGTGGAGGTAGGTTATGGTTTTTATGCTATTCGTAGTAAACTCTTAATAGCGAATGATATGTATGGGTAGTGTTGTAAACCCTTCTATATGCTTAATTGTATGCTTGCATGAATGTGATTATGTAATTGTGATAAAATAAGCATGATGAAGCTATTGAATCCCAAATCTTAAAAATCTCTTGTTAATGATGATGCCTTGGTATAAAAGAAGGCTTGATGAACTAAAGTAATGAGATTGATGATGCCTTGGTATAAAAGAAGGCTTGATGAACTAAAGTAATGAGATGATGATGCCTTAGTATAAGAGAAGTCTTGATGAATTAATAGAATGAGATTAATGGAGCGGGTGTCACGAATCGACACGTAGAATTAGGGGATCGGGTGTCACATACCGACATGTAGAATTAGGGGATCGGGTGTCATGAACTGACACGTAGAATTAGGGGATCGGGTGTCACGAACCGACACGTAGAATTAGGGGATCGGGTGTCACGAACCGACACGTAGAATTAGGGGATCGGGTGTCACGAACCGACACGTAGAATTAGGGGATCGGAGTGTCACGTTCCGACACATAGTAGTAGGGGATCAGAGTGTCACGTACCGACACAAGAGGAATAAAGATAATGAATCTTGAAAGAGGTTAATATACTCAATCTAATGAACCTAATTCCCAAATGAGTATGGTACTGAGGCTTGAGTCCTCATGTGTGAACTTGGCGATACTTGGTAATGATTATAGTGCTTGTTGTTGCTACATGTTGAGTATTGTAGTTGATTTATGATATTACTTGATATATACTATTTTCTATTTGGAGTTGGCCGATGATACCTACTCAGTACTTGTGTTTGTACTGACCCCCTACTTTTATGTTTTGTTTTCTTTGTTAATTATGGTGTGCAGAAAACGTGCTGTCGTCTTCAACTCAACCGCAATTCTAGCCAGTCTTCAATTACACCGGATTTTAGGGTGAGCTAGTGCTTCTAGCTTGGACTGGATCTTCTTCTTCATGTATTGATGCCTTGAAGTTCCGGCATGGACTAACTTTTACTTGTTTTAGCTTCTTAGAATACTCTTAGTTTAGTAATTTGATCATAGATGTTCTTGTGATGATGACTTCCAGATTTTGGGGATAATAATAGTTATTGATTTTATTAATGAGTTTAAGTCTTCCGCATTACTTTCTGTTTATATGTTATTGAAATGTTAAGGTTTAGATTGGTTGGTTCGCTCACATAGGAGGGTAAGTGTGGGTTCCAGTCACGGCCCAATTTGGGTCGTGACAAACTTGGTATCAGAGCATTAGGTTCGTTGGTCTCGTCACACAAGAATGAGTCTAGTAGAGTCTTAAGCAACGGTAGGGGGACGCCTTTACTTTTCTTTGAGAGGCTATAAGACTTTAGGAAAATTCCATTTTTTCATTCTTTCTTTCGTGCTATAACTTGGGTCCAATTGGTATCTAGGTGATACAAATTGGTATCTAACCATCTTCACTCTATTTCGCAGATGGTTAGAACTAGAGCAACAACCGCGCCAACATCAACATCAGCAAGACAAGATGTATCTGAGCCAGCCACTGAGACTGTAGCTCAAAGAGGAGCAGTGGCAAGAGGCCGCGGTAGAGGTCGTGGGAGGACGTCCTCTAGGAGAAGAGGACGAGAACCTAGCCATCTGGTACTAGGGCAGTGACTCCTCCACCGATTGAGGAAGTAGTAAGAGAAGGGGAGGATGGGAAGAATGAACAAGTGCAGAATGAGGAATTGCCACCCCAACCTACCCAGAGATGATCAATCAGGTTCTGGCTTATCTTAGCGGGTTATCTGATCAGGGCCAGACACCTCCAGTGTTTTATGCACCAGCACCTCAGGTTCCGTAGGTACAACATGCGGCTACTATGGCTCCCCGCATGGATGCCTCATTGGAAATAGGCACATTTCCTCGTCTGACTACAGGGCCGATAATGATAAATGATCAGCATGAACTTTTTAGTAAGTTCTTGAAATTGAAACCTCCAGTCTTCAAGGGTGCTGAATCTGAGGATGCCTACGATTTTCTGGTTGACTGTCATGAGCTAGTACACAAGATGGGTATAGTAGAACGGTTTGGTGTTGAGTTTGTGACTTATATGTTTCAAGGGAACGCCAAAATGTGGTGGCGGTCACATGTTGAGTGTCAACCAATAGAGGCACCACCTATGACTTGGGCATCATTCTCTAGCTTGTTTATGGAGAAGTATATTCCCCGGACTTTGAGGGATAGGAAAAGAGATGAATTCTTGAGCCTAGAGCAAGGTAGGATGTCGGTTACTGCATATGAGGCTAAGTTTCGTGCACTTTCCAGATATGCCACTTAGCTTTGTTTCAGTCCACAAGAGCGGATTTGCCGTTTTGTGAAGGGGTTGAGGTCAGAATTGCAGATTTCAGCCTTACAGGTAGCGGCTACAGCGAAATCTTTTCAAGAAGTGGTAGACTTCGTGATAGAGGTAGAGGGAGTGAAGCCAGATGACTTCATTATGGCATCAACCTTAAAAAGGTTTCGAAAGGGAGGTGAGTTTAATGGTTCTTACTCCAGAGGACAGGGTTCAAGAGGTTACTCAGTTTGACCAATTCAGTCTTCATTACAGACTGTAGTTGGAGGTCCACCTCAGACCGGTCAACACTTCTCTGAGAGACCTATGCTTGACTCCAGAGAGTGTTATGGATGTGGGGAGACTGGACATATTAGGAGGAATTGTCCAAAAAAGAGTTATAGACCCCCAATAGCTAGAGGTAGAGGTGGTCATGGTAGAGGCCGTTATTCTGGAGGACGTGGTGACCGAGGTAATGGTGGTCACCAAAACGGCCGGGGTGATGGGCAAAATGGAGCCACTACAACACAACATGGTAGGGGCAACAGACAGACAAGTAATGGGTCCCATTGTTATGCTTTCCCTGGGCGATCTGAGGCGGAGACATCTGATGCTGTCATCACAGGTAATCTTTCGGTTTGTGATTGCATGGCTTCTCTATTGTTTGATCCTGGATCCACATTTTCTTATGTATCTTCCTCATTTGCTAATGGTCTTAATTTACCTTGTGAATTGCTTGACATGCCTATTCGTGTTTCTACCCCGGTGGGTGAGTCTGTGATAGTTGAAAAAGTATATAGGTCTTGTTTGGTGACTTTTGTGGAGAGCAATACTTATGTAGACTTGGTTATCTTAGAAATGGTTGATTTTGATGTAATTCTGGGTATGACTTGGCTTTCTCCAAATTTTGCGATCTTGGATTGTAATGCTAAAACTGTGACGTTAGCCAAGCCTGGGATAGATCTGTTAGTGTGGGAGGGTGACTACACTTCCAATCCGGTTCGTATCATCTCCTTCCTTCGTGCTAAGAAAATGGTTAGTAAGGGTTGTTTGGCGTTCTTGGCACATCTCAGGGATGATACCACCCAAGTACCTCCAATTGAATCGGTTTCGATAGTCCGCGAGTTTTTGGATGTGTTCCCTGCAGATCTTCCTAGTATGCCACCAGATAGGGATATTGACTTCTGCATTGATCTTGAACCGGGCACTCGCCCCATTTTTATACCCCCTTATAGAATGGCTCCCACGGAGTTAAGAGAGTTAAAGGCCCCCAACTTCAAGAGTTGTTGAGCAAAGGCTTCATTAGACCAAGTGCATCTCCTTGGGGTGCTCCGATGTTATTTGTGAAGAAGAAGGATGGGAGTTTTCGGATGTGCATAGACTATCGACAGTTGAACAAGGTAACCATTAAGAACAAGTATCCCATTCCTCGTATTGATGACTTGTTCGATCAGTTACAAGGTGCTTGTGTCTTCTCTAAGATTGACTTGAGATCCGGTTATCATCAATTGAAAATACGAGCAATGGATGTGCCAAAGACTGCTTTTCGGACCAGATATGGGCATTACGAGTTCGTAGTGATGTCTTTTGGTCTTACGAATGCCCCTGCTTCTTTCATGAGCTTGATGAACGGGATTTTTAAGCCATATCTGGATCTCTTTATGATCGTATTTATTGATGATATACTGATATACTGAAAGAGCAAGAAAGAACATGAGGAGCATTTGAGAATGGTATTGGAAATGTTGAGGGAGAAAAAGCTTTATGCCAAATTCTCCAAATGTGAGTTTTGGCTAGATTCAGTGTCCTTCTTGGGGCACGTGGTGTCTAAGGATAGAGTGATGGTGGATCCTTCTAAGATTGAGACAGTGAAGAATTGGGTAAGACCTACTAATGTGTCAAAAATAAGGAGCTTTGTTGGTTTAGCTAGCTATTACTGTCGATTTGTCAAGGGATTCTCTTCCATTGCTTCCCAATTGACGAACTTGACTAAGCAGAATGTTCCATTTGTATGGTCGGACGAGTGTGAAGAAAGCTTTCAGAAGCTCAAGACTCTGTTGACTACTGCACCAATTCTCACCTTGCCCGTGGAAGGTAAAAACTTCATTGTTTATTGTGATGGATCCTATTCTGGGTTGGGTGCGGTGCTAATGCAAGAAAAGAATGTAATTGCTTATGCTTCGAGGCAATTAAAGGTGCATGAACGTAATAATCCGACCCATGATTTAGAATTGGCTGCGGTAGTGTTTACATTAAAGCAATGGAGACACTATTTATATGGGGTTAAGTGTGAAGTATACACGGATAATCGTAGCCTACAGTATGTTTTACTCAAAAAGATTTGAATTTGAGACAGAGGAGATGGATGGAACCACTGAAGGACTTCGATATCACTATCTTGTATCATCCAGGAAAGGCTAATGTTGTGGCAGACGCCTTAAGTAGAAAGGCAGGGAGCATGGGAAATCTAGCCCACTTGCAAGTTTCTAGACGTCCATTGGCTAGAGAGGTTCAGACTCTGGCTAACAACTTTATGAGGTTAGAAGTAAATGAGAAAGGAGGATTGTTGGCTTGTGTGGAGGCAAGATCTTCTTTTCTTGACAAGATTAAGGGAAAACAGTTTGATGATGAGAAACTAAGCAGAATCCAAGATAAGGTATTGCGAGGAGAGGCTAAGGAAGCACAAATCGATGAGGAAGGTGTTTTGAGAATTAAGGGAAGGGTATGTGTACCCCGAGTTGATGATTTGATCGACACTATTCTGACAGAGGCTCATAGTTCAAGGTATTCTATACATCCTGGTGCAACCAAGATGTACCGTGACCTAAAGCAACACTTTTGGTGGAGTAGAATGAAGCGTGATATTGTTGATTTTATTGCCAAATGTCAAAATTGTTAGCAAGTAAAATATGAACACCAGAGGCCCGGAGGAACACTTCAGAGAATGCCCATTCCTGAATGGAAATGGGAGAGAATTGCAATGGATTTCGTGGTTGGTCTTCCAAAGACAATGAGTAAGTATGACTCTATCTGGGTGATTGTCGATAGGTTAACTAAGTCTGCTCATTTCATTCCGGTCAAGGTAACTTACAATGCAGAGAAGTTAGCCAAACTTTACATCTCGGAAGTGGTGTGATTGCAAGGGGTTCCACTATCCATTATATCAGATAGAGGTACGCAGTTTACTTCTATGTTTTGGAAAACATTGCATGCGGAATTGGGTACTAGGTTGGACCTTAGTACTGCGTTCCATCCTTAGACCGATGGTCAGTCTGAGAGAACGATTCAAGTGTTGGAGGATATGCTTCGCGCATGTGTGATAGAATTTGGTGGTCATTGGGATAGCTTCTTACCCTTAGCGGAGTTCTCTTACAACAATAGCTATCACTCAAGCATTGATATGGCCCCATTTGAGGCACTATATGGGAGAAGATGTAGGTCTCCCATTGGTTGGTTTGATGCATTTGAGGTTAGACCTTGGGGTACTGACCTTTTGAGGGACTCATTAGAGAAAGTGAAATCTATTCAAGAAAAGCTTTTAGCGGCGTAAAGTAGGCAAAAGGAATATGCAGATACAAAAGTTAGAGACTTGGAGTTCATGGAGGGTGACAAGTCTTGCTGAAGGTTTCGCCCATGAAAGGGGTGATGCGGTTTGGTAAGCGAAGTAAACTTAGCCCAAGGTATATTGGTCCATTTGAAGTACTCAAGCGAGTAGGGGAGGTGGCTTATGAGTTAGCCTTGCCTCCAGGGCTGTCCGGAGTGCATCCGGTATTTCATGTGTCTATGTTGAAAAGATACCATGGGGATGGAAACTACATTATCCATTGGGATTCAGTTTTGCTTGATGAGAATTTGTCTTATGAGGAGGAACCTGTTGCTATTCTAGATAGAGAAGTTCGCAAGTTGAGGTCAAGGGAGATTGCATCCATCAAAGTTCAATGGAAGAATTGACCAGTCGAAGAAGCCACTTGGGAGAAAGAGGCTGATATGCAAGAAAGATATCCACACCTGTTTACAAACTCAGGTACTTCTTTTCGCCCTTGTTTTTCTTCTTATGATCGTTCGAGGACGAACGATGGGTAAATTGGTATCTATTGTAACGACCTGTTTAGTCGTTTTGAGCAGCAGACTTTGATTCTGGAAAAACTGGCAAAGACAACGGGCCCCATGACGGACCATCGTAAGCACGACGGATCGTCGAGGGGGTCTCGTTTCAAAACACTTAAAAATTCTAAAAATGGGCACTGAAATCGACTCTCTGAACTTCGTAACGGAATGGCAGGACGGACCGTCACAGACTCTTCAGAGAATTGAGTCTCTGAACTCTGTGACGGAGCAGCAGGACGGACCGTCGCAAGCATGACGGGCCGTCACAGGCTGCGTAATCCCAGGCTGAGTCGAATTTCTTTAAATGTTTTAAGAAATGTTTTGGACTATTCCTGCTTTAATTATAAAGTTAGTGGGTTAATTTTAATAAGTGTAATTACTCAGGGGTTAAAAGAGGTAACCTTAAGTTAATTAGTGGGTTATTATTGCCATCTTTTATTCTTAATTATATACTAATTAGGGTAAAAGAAAGAGGGTTTGAATAAGAAAAGTAGAAAGAACAAAGAGAGAGAGAGGAACGGACGAGGAAGAAAGAAAACGAAGAACAAAGCTTGGGGAAATTGCTTGCTTGATCACTAATCTTCGGTGGAGGTAGGTTATGGTTTTTATGCTATTCGTAGTATACTCTTAATAGCGAATGATATGTATGGGTAGTGTTGTAAACCCTTCTATATGCTTAATTGTATGCTTGCATGAATGTGATTATGTAATTGTGATAAAATAAGCATGATGAAGCTATTGAATCCCAAATCTTGAAAATCTCTTGTTAATGATGATGCCTTGGTATAAAAGAAGGCTTGATGAACTAAAGTAATGAGATTGATGATGCCTTGGTATAAAAGAAGGCTTGATGAACTAAAGTAATGAGATGATGATTCCTTAGTATAAGAGAAGGCTTGATGAATTAATAGAATGAGATTAATGGAGCGGGTGACACGAACCGACACGTAGAATTAGGGGATCGGGTGTCACGAACCTTCACGTAGAATTAGGGGATCGGGTGTCATGAACCAACACGTAGAATTAGGAGATCGGGTGTCACGAACCGACACGTAGAATTAGGGGATTGGGTGTCACGAACCGACACATAGAATTAGGGGATCGGGTGTCATGAACCGACACGTAGAATTAGGGGATCGGAGTGTCACTTTCTGACACATAGTATTAGGGGATCGGAGTGTCACATACCGACACAAGAGGAATAAAGATAATTAATCTTGAAAGAGGTAAATATACTCAATATAATGAACCTAATTCTCGAATGAGTATGGTACTGAGACTTGAGTCCTCATGTGTGAACTTGGAGGTACTTGGTAATGATTATAGTGCTTGTTGTTGCTACATGTTGAGTATTGTAGTTGATTTATGATATTACTTGATATATACTGTTTTCTATTTGGAGTTGGCCGATGATACCTACTCAGTACTTGTGTTTGTACTGACCCCCTACTTTTATGTTTTGTTTTCTTTGTTAATTGTGGAATGCAGCAAACGTGTCGTCGTCTTTAACTCAACCGCAATTCTAGCCAATCTTCAATTACACCGGATTTCAGGGTGAGCTAATGCTTCTAGCTTGGACTGGATCTTCTTCTTCATGTCTTGATGCCTTGAAGTTCCGGCGTGGACTAGCTTTTACTTGTTTTAGCTTCTTAGAATACTCTTAGTTTAGTAATTTGATCATAGATGTTCTAGTGATGATAACTTCCAGATTTTGGGGATAATAATAATTATTGATTTTATTAATGAGTTTAAGTCTTACGCATTACTTTCTGTTGATATGTTATTGAAATGTTAAGGTTTAGATTGGTTGGTTCGCTCACATAAGAGGGTAAGTGTGGGTGCCAGTCGCGGCCCTATTCGGGTTGTGACATCAGTGAACCATATAGCAGCCTCTCCCGTCGGTGAGAGAGGAAACACTCTGAGCAATTCAGTAGGAATATATAGTTGATGTTAATTAATCAAAAAAATAATTGTTTGTATCTTCTATGCGCTCCATCTAGTTTCATCATCAAATAATTACCACCCTATTTTCCCTTTCAATGCGAGGAATGCTAAAAAAAACATTCCACATGGTAAAAAGAAAAAGTGAGATAGTAGTGTTGGTTGAGGTTTTTCCTTGATCTAGATTAAAAAAAATGGAATTGAGCCCCCTTAAAAACTTAATCAGTAAATAAATGATGATTAGGAAGATAGGGGAAAAAATGAATTTGGCTCTTGTCCATTGGCTCTTGTCCAGTAATGGATCTCTCCAGTTCCTCCATTATCCCTTTAATATTTTGATAAGTGTTAAACAAATAATCTAATGACTCAGATTTATTTGGTTAACTAAATTGTTAATATTTCTCTCAATTTTTTTTTACTTAGAATCCTTTCTTCTCTGCCATAGTTTATTATGAACTAGTGAACTCATTCGCGCTTCGCCCGACTATATAAATGATTAAATTTCTTTATATATTTATCCAGATATTTAATTATTTTTATAGAGAAAAATATTTTGGTACTAGTTATATAACTTCCAACAAAGTCATTCCTTACTCTTTTGAACCATAAAAATATAATTAAATTTATAACAATAACTTTTTGCCTTATAAAATAAAAAAATAAAGATAACTATAGAAAAAAGAATACAACATTATTTTTACCCTGCTTACAGACCTAATCATCAAAAATAAAAAATAAATACAAAATTAATACACAATCTTTCGAACTCTTGTCTGACATCCGCTTTCACAAGTTGATCACCATTCAATAGTCTTATTCTTCGAATCAAATTAAAGGATGAATAAAATATGTACCGAAAACATAATATTTAAAAGACTAATGTGATCATTTGTCTAAAGTCTTACAATGCATTTATCTATATGACTATAATATGAATAACAAATAATGCCAAGAATATGACTATTAATTATTTAGAGACTATGAAAATAAAATTATGAGAGTAATGAAAATAATGATGTTTAAGTTTTATATTAACGAATATAAATGAATCGTTAATTGACATATTTACTATTATACACTAAAAAATAGATAAATTGTAAAATTAAAAAAAATGAAAACATAAACAAAATTCTTAGCAAAAAATTATAATAAAGAAAAACTTAAGAAACTTAACATATTATTGTGTAGATTTTAATGTTATTTAAAACTTGTAATAAAGTAGTATTTTTTTAATTGAAAATTCATGGAAAAAATAACTATGTAGACATTTTTGAGGAACTGAAAAAAGAGAAGAGATAATTATGTTCAATAAAGTCACAAGTTACTATTTTGAACCAAATAAAATTATAAATTTATAACAATCAGAACTTTATATAAAATACAAAACAAAGAGAAATCATGAGTTAACTATATTAAATAAATAAATAAATAATACAACATCACTCTTATTATCTTAATTATTAAAACATTAAAAAAAGTACCAACATAATAAGCATTATAAACATGACATTAAGGTGGAGTAGTAATAGAATCATTCCTTTTTGTATGATAATAATTAAAAAATTCAAAAAAATTGCCAACCAAATATATAAAAGATGAAGAAGAGAAAAATAAAAATAAAATAATCATCATACATTTCTCAAAATAAGTTTTTATAAGTATGATTTAAGGAGTTATAATTTTATATTAAAATAATTTGAAGGTTATGAATATGAAAGTTAGGAGTTATAGACATTATTAAACTAATTAAAATTTAAATATATGTAATTGAAGAGATGTGAATTAAAAACATGATTTTATAAAATAAAAATGAAAAAATTAGAGGAAATGCCAAAAAATCCCCGAAAAAAATAAATAGGATCATTGGCCATTGAATAGTGTCAAATCACTTTTTTATTATCTAGCTTTTTATATAGAGTCTCATATTTTAATTTTGAATAGTGTATGTTATAATAATTCAAAATAAATGTGTAATAAATACGTAATAAAAAGGGAAATGGAAGACTATTATGCCTAATTTACTATAAATATAAATTATATTCATAATTTAATGGACAAATAAATATTTAGAATTTAATGTGTAAATAAAAGCACCAAAATGAAAAAAAAACTATACCATAACTTTTTGCTAGCGTATATGCAATGATTAAGTAATTGAATTATCCATGGCCCGAAACAACAAATAGTAAATAAAGAAAAAAGTAGAAAAAAAAATAAAATGAAAGAGTAAAGGTGCAATAAAAAATATCAAATATATAATAATTTATTTAATTGTGTTTAAATAATTTATATAAATATATTTTATTTTAAATTTTTTCGTTATATAGTTTTAGTGTCCGTTTGGATTGACTTTTTTTTTAGGTATTTTTAAGCTAATAATTTTGAAGCAATTTTGAAGTTTATGAACAAAATTAAAAAATATTTATAAGCACTTATTTTAAAGTCAAAATAACAAACATAAGTTAAAAATCATAAGTTAGATCTTATGACTTTTGACTTATAAGTCATAAGCCAAAAGTCAATCTAAACAGGCTCTTAATTTTTTATCTTTATATCATGAATTGTACTTTTAATTCTTGTTTGATAAATGCATTACATTTTTTTTAATATATAAGTGTGTATGTACATATCTTTTGTAATTTGAATTATTCATTTTAATACTTTGATTCCCTACTCTCAATTAAAAAAGACTAAGAGAAATAAGTAAGGAGAAAAATAAAATAAAAAATAACGTAATTTAAGGATCCAAATTTATTTTCGTTCCTTTTTATGTTT
>NC_090807.1:29803625-29823625 GCF_036512215.1 Solanum lycopersicum | reverse complement strand
GATTTACGATAATATTTGATATATACTATTCCCTATTTTGAGTTGGCCGATGATATCTACTCAGTACCCGTGTTTTGTACTAACCCCTACTTTTATATTTTTCTTCTTGATATTTGTGGAGTGCAGCAAACGTGCCGTCATCTTCGACTCAACAGTAACTCAAGCCAGTCTTCGTCACACCGGATCTTGAGGGTGAGCTAACGCTTCTAGCTTGGACTGGATCTTCTCCTTCATGTCTTGATGCCTTGAACTTCTGGCATGGACTAGCTTCTTATGTATTTTTAGCTTCTTAGAAACTCTTAGAATTAGTAGTTTAAAGTAGATGTTCTTGTAATGATGACTTCCAGGTTTTGGGAATAATAGATGTTGAACATTGATAGTTATTGAATTGGTTTTTATTAATGAGTTTAAGTCTTTCGCATTACTTTCTGTTGTTATTACATTGAAATGTTAAGGTTTAGATTGGTTGGTTCGCTCACATAGGAGGGTAAGTGTGGGTGCCAGTCGCGATCCGATTTGGGTCGTGACAAACTTGGTATCAGAGCATTAGGTTCGTTGGTCTCATCACACAAGAACAGGCCTAGTAGAGTCTTAAGGAACGGTAGGGGGACGCCTTTACTTTTCCTTGAGAGGCTATAAGACTTTAGGAAAAATTTCACTCTTTCATTCTTTCTTTCGTGCTACTACTTGAGTCCAATTGGTATCTAGGCGATACTAATTGGTATCTGACCATCTTCACTCTCTTTCGCAGATGGTTAGAACTAGAGCAACGACTACGTCAACACCAACACCGGCCAGACAAGAAACATTTGAGCCAGCCACTGGGGCTGTGGCTCGAGGAAGAACATCGGCAAGGGGCCGTGGTAGAGGTCGTGGGAGGACGTCCTCTAGAGGAAGAGGACGATCACCGAGCCCATCTGGTACTAGGGCGGTGACTCCTCCACCGACTGAGGAAGTGATAAGAGAGGGGGAGGATGGGGTGAATGAACAAGTGCAAAATGAGGAAATGCCACCCCAACCTACCCCAGAGATGATCAATCAGGTTCTGGCTTATCTTAGCGGGTTATCTGATCAGGGCCAGACACCCCCAGTGTTTTCTGCACCAGCACCTCAGGCTTCGGAGGTACAACATGCGGCTACTATGGCTCCCCGCATGGATGTTCCATTGGAAATAGGCACGTTTCCACGTCTGACTACTGGGCCTATGATGACAAGTGATCAACATGAACTTTTCAGTAAGTTCTTGAAATTGAAACCTCCAGTCTTCAAGGGTGCTGAATCGGAGGATGCTTATGATTTTCTGGTTGACTGTCACGAGCTACTACACAAGATGGGTATAGTAGAACGGTTTGGTGTGGAGTTTGTGACTTATCAGTTTCAAGGGAACGCCAAAATGTGGTGGCGGTCACATATTGAGTGTCAACCAATAGAGGCACCACCTATGACTTGGGCCTCGTTCTCTAGCTTGTTTATGGAGAAGTATATCCCCCGGACTTTGAGGGATAGGAAAAGGGATGAGTTCCTGAGCCTAGAGCAAGGTAGGATGTCGGTTAATGCTTATGAGGCTAAGTTCCGTGCACTATCCAGATATGCCACTCAACTCTGTTTCAGTCCTCAAGAGCAGATTCGCCGGTTTGTGAAGGGGTTGAGGTCAGAATTGCGGATTTCGGCCTTACAGGTAGCGGCAACGGCAAAATCCTTCCAAGAAGTGGTAGACTTTGTGATAGAAGTGGAAGGAGTGAAGCCAGACGACTTCACCACAACATCGACATCAAAAAGGCTTCGAAAGGGAGGAGAGTTTAATGGTTCTTACACTAGAGGACAGGGTTCGGGAAGTTACTCAGTCCGACCAATTCAGTCTTCACTACAGACTGTAGTTGGGGGACCACCTCAGACCGGTCAACACTTCTCCGAGAGACCTATGCTTGACTCCAGAGAGTGTTACGGATGTGGGGAGACTGGACATATTAGGAGAAATTGTCCAAAACAGAGTTACAGACCCCCAATAGCTAGAGGTAGAGGTGGTCATGGTAGAGGCCGTTTTTATGGAGGGCGTGGTGGTCGAGGTAATAGTGGTCACCAAAACGGCCGAGGTGATGGGAAAACTGGAGCCACTACATCACAACATGGTAGGGGCAACGGACAGACGAACGATAGGGCCCATTGTTACGCTTTCCCTGGGCGGTCTGAAGCGGAGGCATCTGATGCTGTCATCACAGGTAATCTTCTGGTTTGTGATTGCATGGCTTCCGTATTGTTTGATCCTGGATCCACGTTTTCTTATGTATCTTCCTCATTTGCTAATGGTCTAAATTTACATTGTGAATTTCTTGATATGCGTATTCGTGTTTCTACTCCGGTGGGTGAATCTGTGGTAGTTGAAAAGGTGTATAGGTCTTGTTTGGTGAACTTTGTGGGGAGCAACACTTATGTAGATTTGGTTATCTTGGAAATGGATGATTTTGATGTAATTCTGGGTATGACTTGGCTTTCTCCGCAATTTGCAATCTTGGATTGTAATGCTAAAACGGTGACGTTAGCCAAGCCTGGGACAGACCCGTTAGTGTGGGAAGGTGACTACACTTCCAATCCGGTCCGCATCGTCTCCTTTCTTCGTGCTAAGAAAATGATTAGTAAAGGGTGTTTAGCTTTCTTGGCACATCTCAAGGATGACACTACCCAAGTACCTTCGATTGAGTCGGTTTCAGTAGTTCGTGAGTTTCTGGATTTGTTCCCTGCAGATCTTCTTGGTATGCCACCGGATAGGGATATTGACTTCTGTATTGATCTCGAACCGGGCACACGCCCCATTTCTATACCCCCTTATAGAATGGCTCCCGCGGAGTTAAGAGAGTTAAAGGCACAACTTCAAGAGTTATTGAACAAAGGCTTTATTAGACCAAGTGCATCTCCTTGGGGTGCTCCGGTTTTGTTTGTAAAGAAGAAGGATGGGAGTTTTCGAATGTGTATAGACTACAGACAACTAAACAAGGTAACCATAAAGAACAAGTATCCTCTTCCCCACATTGATGACTTGTTCGATCAGTTACAAGGTGCTTGTGCCTTCTCTAAGATTGACTTGAGATCCGGTTATCATCAATTGAAAATACGGGCAACGGATGTGCCAAAGACTGCTTTTCGAACGAGGTATGGGCATTACGAATTTGTAGTGATGTCCTTTGGTCTTACGAATGCCCCTGCTGCGTTCATGAGCTTGATGAACGGGATTTTAAAACCATATTTGGACCTCTTCGTGATCGTATTTATTGATGATATATTGGTTTACTCAAAGAGCAAGAAGGAACATGAAGAGCATTTGAGAATGGTATTGGAAATGTTGAGGGAGAAAAAGCTTTATGCCAAGTTCTCTAAGTGTGAGTTTTGGCTAGATGCAGTGTCCTTCTTGGGGCACGTGGTTTCTAAGGATGGAGTGATGGTGGATCCTTCTAAGATTGAGACAGTGAAGAAATTGGTAAGACCTACTAATGTGCCAGAAATAAGGAGCTTTGTTGGGTTAGCTAGCTACTACCGCCGATTTGTCAAGGGATTCTCTTCTATTGCTTCCCAATTGATGAACTTGACTAAGCAGAATGTTCCATTTGTATGGTCGGATGAGTGTGAGGAAAGCTTTCAGAAGCTCAAGACTTTGTTGACTATCGCACCTATCCTTACCTTGCCAGTAGAGGGTAAGAACTTCATCGTTTATTGTGATGCATCCTATTCTGGTTTGGGTGCAGTACTAATGGAAGAGAAGAGTGTGATTGCTTATGCTTCAAGGCAACTAAAGGTGCATGAACGTAACTATCCGACCCACGACTTGGAATTGGCTGCGGTGGTGTTTGCATTAAAGCAATGGAGACACTATTTGTATGGGGTTAAGTGTGAGATCTATACGGATCATCATAGCCTACAGTATGTCTTTACTCAGAAAGATTTGAACTTAAGACAGAGGAGATGGATGGAGTTACTAAAGGACTACGATATCACTATCTTGTATCATCCGGGAAAGGCGAATGTTGTAGCGGATGCTTTAAGTAGAAAGGCGGGAAGCATGGGAAGTCTAGCTCACTTGCAAGCTTCTAGACGCCCATTGGCTAGAGAGGTTCAGACTCTAGCTAATGACTTGATGAGATTAGAAGTAAATGAGAGGGGAGGATTGTTGGCTTCTGTTGAGGCAAGATCTTCCTTTCTTGACAAGATTAAGGGAAGACAGTCTGATGATGAGAAACTGCGCAGAATTCAAGATAAAGTGTTGCGAGGGGAGGCTAAGGAAGCACAAATCGATGAGGAAGGTGTTTTGAGAATCAAGGGAAGGGTATGTGTACCCCGCGTTGATGATTTGATCAACACTATTCTGACAGAGGCTCATAGTTCAAGGTATTCTATACATCCGGGTGCAACCAAGATGTATCGTGACCTAAAACAACACTTTTGGTGGAGTAGAATGAAGCGTGACATTGTGGATTTTATTGCCAAATGTCCAAACTGCCAACAAGTAAAGTATGAACACCAAAGGCCCGTAGGAACACTTCAGAGAATGCCCATTCCGGAATGGAAGTGGGAAAGAATTGCAATGGATTTTGTGGTTGGTCTTCCAAAGACAATGGGTAAGTATGACTCCATTTGGGTGATTGTTGATAGGTTAACTAATTCTGCTCATTTCATTCCGGTCAAGGTGACTTACAATGCAGAAAAGTTAGCCAAACTTTACATCTCGGAAGTGGTGCGATTGCATGGGGTTCCACTATCCATCATATCAGATAGAGGTACGCAGTTTACTTCTAAGTTTTGGAAAACATTGCATGTAGAATTGGGTACTAGGTTGGACCTTAGTACTGCGTTCCATCCCCAGACCGATGGTCAGTCTGAGCGAACGATTCAAGTGTTGGAGGATATGCTTCGTGCGTGTGTGATAGAATTTGGTGGCCATTGGGATAGCTTCTTACCCTTAGCGGAGTTTTCATACAATAATAGCTATCACTCAAGCATTGATATGGCTCCATTTGAAGCATTGTATGGTAGGAGATGTAGGTCTCCCATTGGTTGGTTTCATGCGTTCGAGGTTAGACCTTGAGGTACTGATCTCTTGAGGGATTCGATGGAAAAAGTGAAGTCTATTCAAGAAAAGCTTCTAGCGGCGCAAAGTAGACAAAAAGAATATGCAGATCGAAAGGTTAGAGACTTAGAGTTCATGGAAGGTGAACAAGTCTTGTTAAAAGTTTCGCCCATGAAAGGGGTGATGCGGTTTGGAAAAAGGGGTAAACTAAGTCCAAGGTACATTGGACCATTTGAAGTACTCAAGCGAGTAGGAGAGGTGGCTTATGAGTTAGCCTTGCCCCCAGGGCTGTCCGGAGTACATCCGGTATTCCATGTGTCGATGTTGAAAAGATACCACGGGGATGGAAACTACATTATCCGTTGGGATTCAGTTTTTCTTGATGAGAACTTGTCTTATGAGGAGGAGCCTGTTGCTATTTTAGATAGAGAAGTTCGCAAGTTGAGGTCAAGAGAGATTGCATCCATCAAGGTGCAATGGAAGAATCGACCGGTTGAAGAAGCCACTTGGGAGAAGGAGGCGGATATGCGAGAAAAATACCCACATCTGTTTAAAGATTCAGGTACTCCTTTTCGCCCTTGTTTTCCTTCTTTTGATCGTTCGGGGACGAACGATGGGTAAATTGGTATCTAATGTAACGACCCGTTTAGTCGTTTTGAGCAACAGACTTCAATTCTGGAAAAACTTGCAGAAGCGACGGACCCCACGACGGAACGTCATGGGCACGACGGACCGTCGCAAGGTCTCGTTTCAAAACACTTAGAAAATCTGAAATTGGGTACTGAAAATCGACTCTCTGAACTTTGTGACGAAATGGCAGGACGGACCGTCACAGGTGTGACGGACCGTCACAGACCCTTGGAGGAAATATTGGGTCTCTGAACCTTGCGACGACCTGCAGGACGGACCGTCGCAGGAACGACGGCCCGTCACAGGTTGCGCAAATCCCAGGCAGAATCGGATTTCCTTACACGTTTTAAGGGACGTTTTGGGACTATTCTTTCTTTAATTATAGATTTCGTGGGTTTATATTAATAACTCAAATTCTTGGGGGTTAAAAGAGGTAACCCTAAGTTAATTAGTGGGGTATTATTGCCATCTTTTATTCTTAATTATATACTAATTAGGGTA
Organism: Solanum lycopersicum; assembly: GCF_036512215.1. Lineage (NCBI taxonomy): Eukaryota > Viridiplantae > Streptophyta > Magnoliopsida > Solanales > Solanaceae > Solanum > Solanum lycopersicum. The sequence goes on along the minus strand of NC_090807.1, from coordinate 29,817,438 downwards.
AAAGAAAGAGGGTTTGAATAAAGAAAATAGAAAGAACAGGAGAGAGAGAGGGAATCGAACGAGAAGGGAGAAACAAAGCTTTGGGAAAATTCTTGCTTGATTCAATTCTTCGGTGGAGGTAGGTTATGGTTTTCATGCTTTCATAGTAAACTCTTAATAGAGAATGATATGTATTGGTAGTATTGTAAACCCTGCTATGAGCTTAATTGTATGCATGCATGAACGTGATTATATAATTGTGATTATATTAAGCATGATGAAGTTATTGAATCCCAAATCTTGATAAAAACCTAATCTCTTTTAATGATGATGCCTTGGTAAGGGAGAAGGCTTGATGAATTGATGGAAGGAGATTAGGGGATCGGGTATCACGAACCGACACGTAGAATTAGGGGATCGGGTGTCACGAACCGACACGTAGAATTAGGGGATCGGGTGTCACGAACCGACACGTAGAATTAGGGGATCGGGTGTCACGAACCAACACCTAGAATTAGGGGATCGGGTGTCACAAACCGACACGTAGAATTAGGGGATCGGGTGTCACGAACCGACACGTAGATTCAGGGGATCGGGTGTCACGAACCGACACGTAGATTTAGGGATCGGAGTGTCACGTACCGACACAAGAGGAATAATGAATATGAGGGAGCGGAGTGTCACGTACCCACACAAGAGAAATAAAGATAATGAATCTTGAAAGATGTTAATATACTCAATCTAATGAACATGATTCCCAAATGAGTATGGTATTGGGGCTTGAGCCCTCATGGATGAACTTGATGGTACTTATTGATGATTATAGTACTTGTTGTCGCTACATGTTGAGTTTATTAGTTGATTTACGATAATATTTGATATATACTATTCCCTATTTTGAGTTGGCCGATGATATCTACTCAGTACCCGTGTTTTGTACTGACCCCTACTTTTATGTTTTTCTTCTTGTTATTTGTGGAGTGCAGCAAACGTGCCGTCATCTTCGACTCAACAGTAACTCAAGCCAGTCTTCGTCACACCGGATCTTCAGGGTGAGCTAACGCTTCTAGCTTGGACTGGATCTTCTCCTTCATGTCTTGATGCCTTGAACTTCCGGCATGGACTAGCTTCTTATGTATTTTTAGCTTCTTAGAAACTCTTAGAATTAGTAGTTTAAAGTAGATGTTCTTGTGATGATGACTTCCAGGTTTTGGGAATAATAGATGTTAAATATTGATAGTTATTGAATTGGTTTTTATTAATGAGTTTAAGTCTTCCGCATTACTTTCTGTTGTTATTACATTGAATTGTTAAGGTTTAGATTGGTTGGTTCGCTCACATAGGAGGGTAAGTGTGGTTGCCAGTCGCGATCCGATTTGGGTCGTGACATATAGTAATAATAATAACAATAATAATAATAATAATAGTAAGAATAATAAGGATGATAATAATAATAATAATAGTAATAGTAATAGTAATAATAATAGTAATAGTAATAGTAATAGTAATAGTAATAGCAATAATACTAATAATAATAATAATAATAATAATAATAATAACAATATTAATAATAATAATAATTGTAATAATAATAGTAATAGTAATAATAATAGTAGTAATAATAATAATAATAATAGTAGTAGTAGTAGTAATAATAATAATAATAATAGTGATAGTAGTAGTAGTAGTAATAATAATAATAATAATAATAGTGATAGTAGTAGTAGTAGTAATAATAATAATAATAATAATAATAATAATAATAATAATAATAATAATAATTATAATAATAATAATAACAATACAAATAATAATAATAATTATTATAATACAAATAATAATAATAATAATAATAATAATAATAATATAATAATAATAATAGTAGTAGTTATTATTATTATTATTATTATAATACTTATAATAAAAATAATAATAATAATAATAGTAATAATAATAGTAATAGTAATAGTAATAATAATAGTAATAGTAATAGTAATAGTAATAGCAATACTACTACTACTACTACTACTACTAATAATAATAATAATAATAATAATAATAATTATAATAATAATAGTAATATAGTAATAATAACAATATTAATAATGATAATAATTGTAATAATAATAGTAATAGTAATAATAATAGTAATAATAATAATAATAATAATAGTAGTAGTAGTAGTAGTAATAATAATAATAATAATAATGATAGTAGTAGTAGTAGTAGTAGTAATAATAATAATAATAATAATAATAATAATAATAATAATAATACAAATAACAATAATAATTATTATAATACAAATAACAATAATAATAATAATATAATAATAATAATAGTAGTAGTTATTATTATTATAATAATTATAATAAAAATAATAATAATAATAATAATAATAATAACAACAATAATAATAATAATAATAATAATAATATTGTCACGACCCGAAACCGGGCCGCGACTGACACCCACACTTACCCTCCTATGTGAGCGAACCAACCAATCTAAACCTTAACATTTCAATGTAATATCAACATAAAGTAATGCGGAAGACTTAAACTCATTAATAAAATCAATAACTATTATTATCCCAAAAATCTGGAAGTCATTACCACAAGAACATCTATTCTCAAATTACTAATCTAAGAGTATCTAAGAAGCTAAAATACATAAAAAGCTAGTCCATGCCGGAACTTCAAGGCATCAAGACATGAAGAGGAAGATCCAGTCCAAGCTAGAAGCATTAGCTTACCCTGATATCCGGAGTAATGAAGACTGGCTAGAGTTACTGTTGAGTCGAAGATGACGGCACGTTTGCTGCGCTCCACAAATAAACAAGAAGGAAACATAAAAGTAGGGGTCAATACAAAACACGGGTACTGAGTAGATATCATCGGCCAACTCAAAATAGAAATCAATATATACCAAGTAATATCATAAAATCAACTATGATACTCAACATGTAGCAACAGCAAGTACTATATCATTAACAATTACCGTCAAGTTCACACATGAGGACTCAAGCCTCAAAAATACCATACTCATTTGGGAATTATGTTCATTAGATTGAGTATATTAACATCTTTCAAGATTCATTATCTTTATTTCTCTTGTCTCGGTACGTGACACTCCACTCCCTCATATTCATTAATCCTCTTGTGTCAGTACGTGACACTCCGATCCCCTAAATCTACGTGTCGGTTCGTGACACCCGATCCCCTAAATCTACGTGTCGGTTCGTGACACCTGATTCCCTAAATCTACGTGTCGGTTCGTGACACCCGATCCTCTAAATCTACGTGTCGATTCGTGACACCCGATTCCCTAAATCTACATGTCGGTTCGTGACACCCGATCCCCTAAATCTACGTGTCGGTTCGTGACACCCGATCCCCTTAATCTACTTGTCGGTTCGTGACACCCGATCCCCTAATCTCATTCTATCAATTCATCAAGCCTTCTCTTATACCAAGGCATCATCAATCTCATTACTTTAGTTCATCAAGTCTTCTTTTATACCAAGGCAACATCATTAACAAGAAATTAGGGTTTTGCAAGATTTGGGATTCAATAACTTCATCATACTTATATAATCACAATTATATAATTACATTCATGCAAGCATACAATTAAGCACATAGTAGGGTTTACAATATTATCAATACATATCATTCGCTATTAAGAGTTTACTACGAATATCGTAAGAGAAACCATAACCTACCTCCACCGAAGACTAGTGATCAAGCAAGAATTTCCCAAAGCCTTGTGTTTTTCCTCTTCGTTCGTCTCTCTCTATCGATTCTTCTTCTCTCTCTTTGTTCTTTCTATTTTCTTTATTCAAACCCTCTTTCTTTTACCCTAATTAGTATATAATGAAGATTAAAAGATGGCAATAATAACCCACTAATTAACTTAAGGTTACCTCTTTTAACCCCCAAGTAATTAGACTTGTTAACATTAACCCACTAACTTTATAATTAAAGCAGGAATAGTCAAAAACATCCCTTAATACGTATAAAGAAATCCGACCCAGACTGGGATTACGTAGTCTGTGACGGCCCGTCGCGATTGCGACGGTCCGACCTGCTGCCTCGTCACAGAGTTCAGAGACTCAATTTCTCTGAAGAGTCTGTGACGGTCCGTCACACCTGTGACGGTCCGTCCTACCATTCCGTCACGAAGTTCAGAGAGTCAATTTTAAGTACCCAATTTCAGATTTTCTAAGTGTTTTGAAACGAGACCCTACGACGGTCCGTCGTGCCCATGACGGTCTGTCGTGGGGTCCGTCGCCTCAGCCTATTTTTCCAGAAATAAAATCTGCTGTTCAAAACGACTAAACAGGTCGTTACAATAGATACCAATTTACCCATCGTTCGTCCCCGAACGATCATAGGAAGGAAAACAAGGGCAAAAATGAGTACCTGAATCTGTAAAAAGATGTGGGTATGTTTCTCGCATATCTGTCTCTTTCTCCCAAGTGGCTTCTTCAACGGGTCGATTCTTCTATTGGACTTTGATGGATGCAATCTCCCTTGATCTAAACTTGCGAATTTCTCTATCTAGAATGGCAACAGGTTCCTCCTCATAAGACAAATTCTCATCAAGCAAAACTGAATCCCAACGGATAATGTAGTTTCCATCCCCATGGTATCTTTTCAACATCGACAAATGGAATACCGGATGCACTCCGGACAGCCCTGGAGGCAAGGCTAACTCATAAGCCACCTCCCCTACTCGCTTAAGTACTTCAAATGGACCAATATACCTTGGTCTAAGTTTACCTCTTTTACCAAACCGCATCACCCCTTTCATTGGCGAAACTTTCAACAAGACTTGTTCACCCTCCATGAACTCTAAGTCTCTAACCTTTCGATCTGCATATTCTTTTTTCCTACTTTGCGCCGCTAGAAGCTTGTCTTGAATAGATTTCACTTTCTCTATCGAATCCCTCAAAAGATCAGTACCCAAGGTCTAACCTCGAATGCATCAAACTAACCAATGGGGGACTTACACCTCCTACCATACAATGCTTCAAATGGAGCCATATCAATGCTTGAGTGATAGCTATTATTGTATAAAAACTCCGCTAAGGGTAAGAAGTTATCCCAATGGCCACCAAATTCTATCACACACGCACAAAGCATATCTTCCAACACTTGAATCGTTCGCTCAGACTGACCATCGGTCTGAGGATGGAACGCAGTACTAAGGTCCAACCTAGTACCCAATTCCGCATGCAATGTTTTCCAAAACTTAGAAGTAAGCTGCGTACCTCTATCTGATATGATGGATAGTGGAACCCCATGCAATCGCACCACTTCCGAGATGTAAGGTTTGGCTAACTTCTCTGCATTGTAAGTCACCTTGACCGGAATGAAGTGAGCAGACTTAGTTAACCTATCAACAATTACCCAAATGGAATCAAACCACGAAATCCATTGCAATCCTTTCCCACTTCCATTCAGGAATGGGCATTCTCTGAAGTGTTCCTCCGAGCCTTTGGTGTTCATACTTTACTTGTTGACAGTTTGGACATTTGGCAATAAAGTCCACAATATCACGCTTCATTCTGCTCCACCAAAAGTGTTGCTTTAGGTCAGGGTACATCTTGGTTGCACCCGGATGTATCGAATACCTTGAACTATGAGCCTCTATCAGAATAGTGTTGACCAAATCATCGACGCGGGGTACACATACCCTTCCCTTAATCCTCAAAACACCTTCCTCATTGATTGTCGCTTCTTTAGCCTCTCCTTGCAACACTTTATCTTGGATCCGGATCAATTTTTCATCATTAGACTACTTTCCCTTAATCTTGTCAAGGAAGGAAGATCTTGCCTCCACACAAGCTAAAAATCCTCCCTTCTCATTTACTTCTAATCTCATAAGGTCCTTAGCCAGAATCTGAACTTCTCTAGCCAATGGGCGTCTAGATGCTTGCAAGTGAGCTAGACTTCCCATGCTTCCCGCCTTTCTACTTAAAGCATCCGCTACAACATTCGCCTTCCCCGGATGATACAAAATAGTGATGTCATAGTCCTTCAGTAGTTCCATCCATCTCCTCTGTCTCAAGTTCAAATCTTTCTGAGTAAAGACATACTGTAGGCTACGATGATCCGTATAGACCTCACACTTAACCCCATATAAATAGTGTCTCCATTGCTTTAATGCAAACACTACTGCAGCCAATTCCAAATCATGGGTCGGGTAATTACGTTCGTTCACCTTTAATTGCATTGAAGCATAAGCAATTACATTCTTCTCTTGCATTAGTACTGCACCCAAACCCGAATAGTATGCATCACAATAGAAAATGAAATTCTTACCTTCTACTGGCAGGGTAAGGATTGGTGCAGTAGTCAACAAGGTCTTGAGCTTTTGAAAGCTTTCTTCACATTCATCCGACCATACAAATGGAACATTCTGCTTAGTCAAGTTCGTCAATTGGGAAGCAATAGAAGAGAATCCCTTGACATATCGGCGGTAGTAGCTAGCTAACCCAACAAAGCTCCTTATTTCTAACACATTAGTAGGTCTTACCCAATTCTTCACTGTCTCAATCTTAGAAGGATCCACCATCACTCCATCCTTAGAAACCACGTGCCCCAAGAAGGACACTGCATCTAGCCAAAACTCACACTTAGAGAACTTGGCATAAAGCTTTTTCTCCCTCAACATTTCCAATACCATTCTCAAATGCTCCTCATGTTTCTCCTTACTTTTAGAGTATATCAATATATCATCAATAAATACGATCACAAAGAGATCCAAATATGGCTTAAAAATCCTGTTCATCAAACTCATGAACGCAGCAGGGGCATTCGTAAGACCAAAAGACATCACTACAAATTTGTAATGCCCATACCTGGTTCTAAAAGCAGTCTTTGGCACATCCGTTGCCCGTATTTTCAATTGATGATAACTGGATCTCAAGTCAATCTTAGAGAAGACACAAGCACCTTGTAACTGATCGAACAAGTCATCAATGCGAGGAAGAGGATACTTGTTCTTTATGGTTACCTTGTTCAACTGCCGGTAGTCTATGCACATCCGAAAGCTCCCATCCTTCTTCTTTACAAACAAATCCGGAGCACCCCAAGAAGATGCACTTGGTCTAATGAAGCCTTTTTTCATGAACTTTTCGAATCGAACAATACTCCGTGCGGCACCTGACGGTCTACTCACGATTCTTGCACGATCTTGTAGACTCAAGTAAGCCTTCCTCTACTTGGATCGCTAAGAGAACTTAGAAAGAGAAAACAAAGACAGAATTTGGAAGAAAAGACTTGTATTGATATGTGGTTGATAGATGTATTACAAATACAATGACTACCTATTTATACTACTCTAATAACTAAGAGTAAATAAATGCTACACTATATACAAACCCCTAAGCCATGCCCACAAGACAAGACTCCTAAGTCTTCCAAAAACGACTCCTAGCCTTGACTAGTCTGCCCCATGATCTGCATAAGCATCTCAAAGACTTGTAACTCCTGAAATAGCCGCCCACTAACAAGTGTAACAGCTGTAACGGCTGTAACTGCCGTAACAGCTGAAACTGTTGTAACTGCTGCCTCTTCAGCTGTTGCTGGCCCCCTAGGCTGCTGACCTGCGTGGTCAGCCTACTCCCTTGCGCCTGCTGGCTGCCTAGGCAGGTCGCGAACTGCCTGGGTATCAGGCGGGTCATGACAAACTCCCCACCTGATGATGCGACGTCCGCGTCGCATTGCGTCCGTATCGGCGTTGAGTTCTGCCGGGCGACCATCAACTCGCGTACTCGATCAATCCCTTCGAGCAGCCTCTTCATCGATGTCCCGTCCTTTCTCGACCCGATCTTCCGAACTTCCTTCTTCAACGGAGGCAAGTGCTCCGGCGGCTTCTTCATCATGTCAGCGTTCCTACTCGGAACCCTCTTACTGCGCGGTGGCATGGACTTTCCAGCACCATTGTCTTCTCTCGAACTTGCAATGGTTGTTGCCGGTGTTAACCTTCTTCTCATGTCGACCCTCTTAAGCTTCATGGCTATCAGTCTAGCCTGTCCCTCCGTCGCCTGTGCCTTCACCATGGGAACTGTGCATTCCCTTCCTTTCTCCATGATTGTCAATTTTCGGAGATGAGGATCGATTACTGCATGGCAATATTGGAAGAACTTCTGCCCAAGAATAACATCAAACATGTTGATGGGGGCGATGATGAATTTGGTTTTCCCTTGCCAATCGCCTACCATGATGTTCACACCGTGTGCTACTCCAACTATGGGAGTCGGTGATGAGTTGACAGACTTTATTTGAGCGTTGCTTGAAGTATATCGCAACCCCAATCTCTTTGCTGCCGTCTTGGTCATAACATTGACCTCAGCACCAGTGTCGACCAACGCACGAGCAGGTTTCCCATTGACCGTGATGTCGACTGTTTGAGCCCACACCATAGACTTTGCAAGTCCCTTGTCAGCATGCTTCGACTCTGCTTGCCTTGGCTCATCTTGCCTTGGCCTCGTTGATGGTTGCTCGATGGCTGCCCTGCATAGGCTTACCACGCCCAACTGCTTAGTCTCCCCGACTTCTTCTTGGGCCTTCTCTTCCTTCCGCTCACGGAGTATAGCACTAAGATTTTTCAGTTCAGGGCATCTCTTGTAACCATGCGGCCTTTTGCATATGAAGCAACCATCCTTGAAATCCCGTACCATGTTGCCACGATCTCTGGGCTTCTTGCCGTTGGACCCGTAGGTGTCACGCCTTTTGGGTTGTGGCATTTGCTCCTCGCCTTCGCCACTGTCATCCCCACTATCATCATGACTGCCTACCTCGTCGTCCTCCTCGGCACTAATAGACTTCTCTCACCTGAAGTCTGTCAAGGCTTCAGCCTGCGTGATGGCGTCGTCTATGGTCCTGACTTGCCGCCGTTCCAACTCCGTTCTGGTCCAATTTTGCAGCCCATCCATGAAGTAGAACAATGCGTCGTCGTCCTTGAGGTCGGGAATCTGAAATGTAAGGGTGGTAAACTCCTGCACATACGCGCGTATACTGCCCTTTTGTCTCAACTCCCGCATCTTGCGCTTTGCCTCATAGACAACATTTCTAGGGAGGAACGCCTTCTTGAACTCCACACGGAAATGCTCCCATGTGTTCAACGCGCACGTCCCCTTTGCGATTTCAGACTCTTTACGCTTCCACCATAGCATGGCCAACTCTGAAAGATACAACACAGTCGTGTTGATCTTGTTCACATCACTACGGACCCGCATACACTTGAAATAATTTTCCAAGTGCCAAAGGAAATTATCCACCGCTTGCGCGTCACGGACGCCTATGAAGACTGGTGGCTTGGGCGCCTCAACTCTGGCTTCCCTTTCCCGGTCATGTGATGAGGATCCACCAAACTCTCTATCCTCCTCGAGTGCTGCCACCTTTGCCTTAAGCGACTCGATTGTGCCAAGTGCTTCCCTAAATCTGATTTCTAAGGAAGTAATGGCCTCCTTTGTCTCGTACTCGGCTCGCTGGCGTGCCTCCAACTCCTTCCAGACTTACTCAACTTCCTCAAGGGAGTACTCTTCAAGAGCTTTGAGATCTCTGCCCGTTCTGTTCAAGCGCTGGCCTATGATCTCAATGGCTTGCATCGCCATTTCGACCCTTGCAATCCACTCTGGTCTGACAGTAACGTCCACGGACTCCTCGCTAGTGTCTACGTCACTTCCATCGACAGTCTGGGGAGGGAGAGATGCTTGCCCTTCGCTTGGTGTAGGAACAATAGGTGGAGGAACATTTTGTGGAAGACCGGGCAGATTGGGTTCATTACCCGTCTGCTGCTTCTTCCCCTTCTTGTTCTTTTTGCCACCATCAGTGCGGACGTTGGGGGTGCTGCTAGTGCCGTCTCCTTCGTTCATCATTCTCTTACGATGAACCTGCTTTGATACCAACTGTCACGAACTTTTTGAATCGGACAATACTCCATGCGGCACCTGACGGTCTACTCACGATTCTTGCACGATCTTGTAGACTTAAGTAAGCCTTCCTCTACTTGGATCGCTAAGAGAACTTAGAAAGAGAAAACAAAGACAGAATTTGGAAGAAAAGACTTGTATTGATATGTGGTTGATAGATGTATTACAAATACAATGACTACCTATTTATACTACTATAATAACTAAGAGTAAATAAATGCTACACTATATACAAGCCCCTAAGCCATGCCCACAAGACAAGACTCCTAAGTCTACCAAAAAGGACTCCTAGCTTTGACTAGTCTGCCCCATGATCTGCACAAGCCTCTCAAAGACTTGTAACTCCTGAAACAGCCGCCCCACTAACAAGTGTAACATCTGTAACTGCCGTAACAGCTGAAACTGTTGTAACTGCTACCTCTTCAGCTGCTGCTGGCCCCCTTGGCTGCTGACCTGCGTGGTCAGCCTGCTCCCTTGCACCTGCTGCGCCTGCTGGCTGCCTAGGCAGGTCGCGAACTGCCTGGGTATCAGGCGGGTCGTGACACTTTGCTCAACAACTCTTGAAGTTGGGCTTTTAACTCTCTTAACTCCGCGGGAGCCATTCTATAAGGGGGTATAGAAATGGGGCGAGTACCCGGTTCAAGATCAATACAGAAGTCAATATCCCTATCTGGTGGCATACCAGGAAGATCTGCAGGGAACACATCCAGAAACTCACGGACCACCGAAACCGACTCAATCGAAGGTACTTGGGTAGTGTCATCCTTGAGATGTGCCAAGAAAGCTAAACACCCTTTACTAACCATTTTCTTAGCACGAAGAAAGGAGATGATACGCACCGAATTGGGAGTGTAGTCACCCTCCCACACTAACGGATCTGTCCCATGCTTGGCTAACGTCACCGTTTTAGCATTACAATCCAAAATCACAAATTGCGGAGAAAGCCAAGTCATACCCACAATTACATCAAAATCATCCATTTCTAAGATAACCAAATCTACGTAAGTGTTGCTCCCCACAAAGTTTACCAAACAAGACCGATATACCTTTTCAACTACCACAGACTCACCCACCAGAGTAGAAACACGAATAGGCATATCAAGTAATTCACAATGTAAATTTAGACCATTAGCAAATGAGAAAGATACATAAGAAAATGTGGATCCAGGGTCAAACAATACAGAAGCCATGCAATCACAAATCAGAAGATTACCTGTGATGACAACATCAGATGCCTCCACTTCAGACCGCCCAGGGAAAGCGTAACAATGGGCCCTATCGTTTGTATGTCCATTTCCCCTACCATGTTGTGATGTAGTGGCTCCAGTTTGCCCATCACCTCGACCATTTTGGTGACCACCATTACCTCGACCACCACGTCCTCCAGAATAACGGCCTCTACCATGACCACCTCTACCTCTAGCTATTGGGGGTCTATAACTCTGTTTGGGGAAATTCCTCCTAATGTGTCCAGTCTCCCCACATCCATAACACTCTCTAGAGTCAAGCATAGGTCTCTCAGAGAAGTGTTGACCGGTATGAGGTGGAACCCCAACTACAGTCTGTAGTGAAGACTGAATGTGTCGAACTGAGTGCCCTCTGGAACCCTTTCCTCTAGAGTAAGAACCATTAAACTCACCTCCCTTTCGAAAGCTCTTTGATGTCGATGCCATGGTGAATTCATCTGGCTTCACTCCTTCCACCTCTACCACAAAATCTACCACTTCTTGGAAGGATTTTGCCATAGCCGCCACCTGTAAGGCTGAAATCCACAACTCTGACCTCAAACCCTTCACAAAACAACGAATTCGCTCTTGTGGACTGAAACAAAGTTGAGTGGCATATCTGGATAGTGCACAAAACTTAGCCTCATATGCATTGACCGACATCCTACCTTGCTCTAGGCTCAAGAACTCATCCCTTTTCCTATCCCTCAAAGTCCGGGGGATATACTTCTCCATAAACAAGCTAGAGAATGAGGCCCAAGTCATAGGTGGTGCCTCCGTTGGTTGACACTCAACATGTGACCGCCACCACATTTTGGCGTTCCCTTGAAACTGATAACTCACGAACTCAACACCAAACCGTTCTACTATACCCATCTTGTGTAGTAGCTCATGACAGTCAACCAGAAAATCGTAAGCATCCTCAGATTCAGCACCCTTGAAGACTGGAGGTTTCAATTTTAAGAACTTACTGATACCAAGTTTGTCACGACCCAAAACCGGGCCGCGACTGGCACCCACACTTACCCTCCTATGTGAGCGAACCAACCAATCTAAACCTTAACATTTCAATGTAATATCAACATAAAGTAATGCGGAAGACTTAAACTCATTAATAAAATCAATAACTATTATTATCCCCAAAATCAGGAAGTCATTACCACAAGAACATCTATCCTCAAATTACTAATCTAAGAGTATCTAAGAAGCTAAAATACATAAAAAGCTAGTCCATGCCGGAACTTCAAGGCATCAAGATATGAAGAGGAAGATCCAGTCCAAGCTAGAAGCATTAGCTCACCCTGATATCCAGAGTAATGAAGACTGGCTAGAGTTACTGTTGAGTCGAAGATGACGGCACGTTTGCTGCGCTCCACAAATAAACAAGAAGGAAACATAAAAGTAGGGGTCAGTACAAAACAGGGGTACTGAGTAGATATCATCGGCCAACTCAAAATAGAAATCAATATATACCAAGTAATATCATAAAATCAACTATGATACTCAACATGTAGCAACAACAAGTACTATATCATTAACAATTACCGTCAAGTTCACACATGAGGACTCAAGCCTCAATACCATACTCATTTGGGAATTATGTTCATTAGATTGAGTATATTAACATCTTTCAAGATTCATTATCTTTATTTCTCTTGTGTTGGTACGTGACACTCCGCTCCATCATATTCATTAATCCTCTTATGTCGGTATGTGACACTCCGATCCCCTAAATCTACCTGTCGGTTCGTGAGACTCGATCCCCTAAATCTACGTGTCAGTTCGTGACACCCGATCCCCTAAATCTATGTGTCGGTTCGTGACACCCCATCTCCTAAATCTACGTGTCGATTTGTGACACCCGATCCCCTAAATCTACGTGTCAGTTCGTGACACCCGATCCCCTAAATCTACGTGTCGGTTCGTGACACCCGATCCCCTAAATCTACGTGTCAGTTTGTGACACCCGATCCCTTAAATCTACGTGTCGGTTCGTGACACCCGATCCCCTAATCTCATTCTATCAATTCATCAAGCCTTCTCTTATACCAAGGCATCATCAATCTCATTACTTTAGTTCATCAAGCCTTCTTTTATACCAAGGAAACATCATTAACAAGAAATTAGGGTTTTGCAAGATTTGGGATTCAATAACTTCATCATGCTTATATAATCACAATTATATAATTACATTCATGCAAGCATACAATTAAGCACATAGTAGGTTTTACAATATTATCAATATATATCATTCGCTATTAAGAGTTTACTACGAATATCGTAAGAGAAACCATAACCTACCTCCACCGAAGACTAGTGATCAAGAAAGAATTTCCCAAAGCCTTGTGTTTTTCCTCTTCGTTCGTCTCTCTCTATCGATTCTCCTTCTCTCTCTTTGTTCTTTCTATTTTCTTTATTCAAACCCTTTTTCTTTTACCCCTAATAAGTATATAATTAATATTAAAAGATGGCAATAATAACCCACTAATTAACTTAAGGTTACCTCTTTTAACCCCCAAGTAATTAGACTTGTTAACATTAACCCACTAACTTTATAATTAAAGCAGGAATAGTCAAAAACGTCCCTTAAAACGTATAAAGAAATCCGACCCAGACTGGGATTACGCAGTCTGTAACGGCCCGTCGCGCCAGCGACGGTCCG